>NC_056741.1:560618385-560820885 GCF_019279795.1 Protopterus annectens | reverse complement strand
TATTCCAGCAGTAATTCATAAATATACTTCATTAGATATTACACCTAGTAGTAGCAGCTTACCACAGTGCCACAAAATAAATGTTTCATTCTGGGTACTGTATCTGCAATACATTAGACTCACATTTAGCTGAATCACATATAGCTCATGTAATTCACAAGTTAGCTAAGATAATGCCCCATCGGTATGAGTTGGTGATAGTTCACACAGATGTCTTAAAAAAAGAGAAGGGTTGCATTACTTCTACTTCTTTACATTAATTACAAATTCATATTCAAAACATATATCTTGTCATTTATTTCAGCTTTTTTGGAACATATAATCTAAATAAAAAAATCCATTGTTTATCATTTCACTGAAAAAAATCTGATTGTTTTTAAGTCAACAACATCAAGTATTCTTTAAAATCTCTTTATCTATCCCCCTCATTTCTTATACAACCATTTCAATTTCATCTAACACATCTTCATCATCTCTATTTTTATTATGCAATAATCTTTCATATCTTCTTTTTCATAATCTCCATATTGCTACAAACAATATTCCTTCCCATTTTTCAATTTCATATTTTTTCTAAATCATATTTTCTAAAGAATACCATATCCATTGTTATATTTTAAACTGTTCCCATTTATATTTCTTTAAAACTTCTCCAAAACTCCTTAACTCATCTCATTTTCTTTCTTCCATTAACTTATATTTCATATTAATTTTAACTGGTAACTTATTCAACAAAACTCTCCAGAGGAAATCCACTGCTTCATAAGCATTGTTAAGCCTTTTCCTTCTATTTTTATACCATTTTTTTTCTTCTTTTAATTCCTTCCAAGGCTACATAAAGCAATATTTTCCACAACATTGTTATGCCATAATTTTCTGCTTTTTCTCAATGTCATGAATTTTCACCTTTCATAATTGTATTTTATTTTCATATTATTTTACATCCACTGTTTCCTGTTTAGTACTTCATTTTCCTCATTCATATGTCCATGCTTCTTCATATCTTACATATAACATTTCCCCATCATTTGCAACTATTTATTTTCATCTTCTTTATTACCTCAGTAAATACATAGATGGTGCATTATGGGATTTTTTTAGTTTCAAACATGTTTCTTTTTTTATTGACAATCACCACTCTTTTCACTGGATTCAGTCTCAAACCTCAAATTTTTCTAACATCTCTGTCTCCATTTTAGCTGGAAACATGTAAACCCCCTAAATATGCCAGTTTTTTATATGTACATATTTAACATATACACTGTGTCATGACATTATAGATTAAAACTTCTCCACAATGCTAGAGTTTTTAAAAAATGTTTCCAGCATTGTTTTCCACTGTTCTGGTTATATTTTCATATTCTCCAAATGTAACTCCTAACACACTTTCTTTCCTAGCATAAAATATTCCACATATTTTCTTAGTTTCACCATCCTATTTCCTTTTTGCCTTATTTAACTGTCACCCAGCTTTCTTTAAACATTAATCTACTTGTACTACTAATCAGTGGCTTATTTTTCAACTTGTTGTTGTGTCTTTCGGCTTTTCCCGCTTAGGGGCCGCCACAGCGGAACTCCAGTCCGCTAATGATTGGCAGTAGATTTTTACATACTGAGTTGCCAGCCCTGATGCACAACCTTCAAAGGAGGTATGCCCATTCATGCATGTCTCCAGACAGAAGACGCTCTAGCTGAGAATCGAACAGGACAATGTCTTACTGTCAGGCGACAGCGCTACGGCAGCACCACCACCGCAGTCTAGTGGCTTATTTTTCAACAGAATCACTAAATCATCTGCATATGACAGACAAATCATTATAACTCCTTTCCCATCTCCCATTTTTCTTTTTTCATTTCAAGCATACATGTTTGAATAACTGCCTTCTTTATCAGTACTACATAAACTTAATGGTTTAACTCCTCTATCAATTTTATCTGTTCTCCCATTCATTTATTATAACTTTCACCCAATACATTTCATAGCATATTTTATGACATTTTCCTCCTATCCCATATGTCTTTAGAATCTTTCACATTGCTTCATAACTAACATTGTTAAAAATCTTTGTCACATCACATCAATAGCCTCCTTCCTTATTTTCTTTCAAAAGCATATCTGACACATATTTTTTGGGTCTATATTACGTGATCGAATAATCACAATAACGAATGCTCAAAAGAGCGAAAATGCAGCACATCAAAACCATGATTGTGGGGGGCTGCGTCCTCTCCCACACCCCTGCTAAATATGCATATCAACTCTGAGATCGTATTATAGTGAGGAAAGGGCAACTATTCCATTCTTTACTGTACTGCGATCCCACAAAAAGCACTTCTGTGTGCGCTGCATTTTCGCCTTTTAGAGTGTTCGCTATTATGATCATTCAATCACATAATATAGACCCATATTTTTCTATTATTAACATTTCCTTTACCTCTCTTCCTTTGATTCCCAAAAAAAAAGAGTTCTTCTATAGCTTCATCTAAAACTTTCTGCATCCATTTTGCCTTGTCTTCGTAAAGATTTTATAATCGGCATTCTTTAGTGTTGTTGGCCTCTAATTTTTAAATATATTTTCTTTCATCCTTTTCCAAATAAACTTAATTACACTACCACAAATTCCTTCACATGTTATTTGATTTACTATGCATTAATTTAATATTTTACAGAATATTTATTTCTCACTTCCATTCATCAATTTATAATATTTATAACCTATTCCTGTTGCTGCTTTTTCCCTTCCTTTTATTATTCTTTCTTCCATTTTTCTCATAGTAATCTCTTTTTCGAGAGAATCATTAACATTTTTATATTTTTAAAGCCATACTTTTTCATGTACTAATTCCTCTTCATACATTTTACTCAAAAACTTTTCTAAAATTACAATTATTTCTTTCTGTTTATATTTAATAGTTCCTTCTTCATTGAAGATTGCACCAATTTTCCTTCATTATTTTTACCTCTTTCCCCAAAATAGTGAAACTTCAACATATTTTTTAACCTTTTATTTTTTTCATACAATTATATTTTTTTATTTTTCTATTATTTTATCAACACACTGTTTCATTTCTTTTTCATTTTTAATTTATTATGTACTTTCTTATTCCCTTGCTTCACTCTTTTTCTACAATCAAAAATGTTTTTGTGCATTTTTTTCTTTACACAAACTACACCAATCTGCTCAGTTTTCATAATGTACTGTCATTGTCTTATGCTGTTCCCATAAACTGTTATGGTCCCTTTTCATTTAATCTGTTTTAGCAATCTCTCTGGTAAATCTTTTTTATGCATTTCCTTCTTTTATTACTTCTTTGTTATCCCTATTCTAACCCATACAGCCCTATGATCTAAAACTCAGCCATTTCAACTCACCTGTTATACACAACATAATGTATTTCAGTTCTGAAAGTCACTCTTTTATATGCCCATTCTTTTTTCCCTATTTTCAGATCTCTGTGTATTATAATTACTCTTATTACTTTAATATATTGTGTTATTTTTCCATTCTCCTTTATCAAACTGAATTTAGAATCTTCTACCGTATTAAATAACATATTAAGGACAATATTTTTAAGTTCCTCAAACAATATTTTCCTCTGTGTCATATTATTGTATGCATAAGCTAAAATTATCCTTACACATCTTTCCCTTTTCCTTATATAATGTTCTATTAATATACCATCACATCCAGGATTGTTATCTTCTTACTTAAAAAAAAATCCTATTGCTGAACACATATCACTCCATGCTGACCATATCATCTTTTTCCCCATATTACCTTAATTCTTTTCACTTTTTCTTTCTTCACACATCTCATATCTAACAGAAATTTAACCTCCATACTTATTATTTATACCATTCAGTCACTGCTTCACCTTTAATATCATTTTGAATGCTGTTTACATTTAGGACTACTATTCTTAAGTCATTCCTTCCTTTTTTCCATCTTTCTTATTTTTAGATTTCATTTTTCTTTTCCTTCTTCATACTGTCCCTCCAACTCAGCTCATCTACATCTGTTCAAGGTGAAATTCCTTGAGCTTTATTTGCCTACGGGGGAAAAAAATGTCATGATACAGAATGTCAAACACTGTTTTCCACAGGAAATCATTGTCAGTGCAATTTCTAATTGTGTGTTGGCAATGATACACTTGGTTTGGGAGACTTCTCCCTTCTTTGAGTTGCTTGCAACCAAGGATTTTGTATATATAAGGGTATGGGGAGGGCTTCCTCCTCACATCAGGGGGTACACAGTGAATTTCCCACTGCAAAAATGTTTAAAACTACATTTTTACCCTTCGATGTTTCAGACATTATTTTTCAGCATTTTGGATGATTGGCTTTCTTAAAATCAGAGATTCAGAGTAGAATTCTCCAAACAAGTTATCATCATTTTCTTCTTGTTTTTTTTCCTATCTCAAATTCTCACTGTTCCCCTTCTTCGTTTCCTAGTGATGCATAACTTTTTGTATCTTCCACAATAATATTTGCTTTTTGTAAAACTTTTTCATCTCATTTGAAGCAAAGACTTTGTAGTAAATCCTGTCAATATCAAACACCAAAATAAGAAAAAACTGTGACAACTCAAGTCTGATATCTGGTAACAATCATTTTATTAAAAAAATAGTAAGCTGTTTTGTTCTAAGGAATGTATCAGAGACTTCTTCAGACAGCAGTTACAATTAAGCAGGTTAAATAGAAAATTTAAAATGCATGTGATTAAAATAGCCAGGGCCATGGTGGTACAGCAGTTAGCATTGTCGCCTCACAGCAAGAAATTCTCCCGTTTGATTCTCGGCTGGAGTGCCTTCTGTGTGGAGTCTGCATGTCCTCCCTGCAGTCGATTGAAGATAAAGACATGTAGGTAGGTGCGTGCATGCATGGGCATGCCTTCTTTGAAGGTTGGGCATCGGGCTGGCAACTCAGCACCGAACAAATCCACTGCCAATCATGAGCAGACCGGAGATCTGCTGTGGCGACCCCTAACTAGGAAAAGCTGAAAGATATTACTTTACATGACTAAAATAGCCAAGGTTATTTTATTAATGCAAATTCCCTCTCTTAGGAAAACCTGGTTTTCTTAGGGCATTAACTTGAAATTGCTAATTTAATTTGTGCCTTAACAACAGGGCATCAGTATCACTACCCCTACAATCAATTTCTATTTTTTTCTAATATAAAAATTAAATGTTTACATTTTTTTTCACTGTAAGTTAAGCTGTGTTTAAAAAGATTATTTTTTCATCTGTTTTTGTAATGGTTCTCATATGTTTAGCCACTTTGTCCTTCAATTTCCTGATGACTCTTCCATTACAAAAGCTGTCACATGCACTGACCATGATAAATCATGTGGCTTGACTCCTCACAGGTATGCATCTCAGGGATCCTGCTGTGGTTCCTTTAAAACCATTCACCACATAGGGATTGTTGGCTATATACTTACATTGCCTGCATACTTCCCATAAGCTTTTGTTGTCTTTTTGTTTCTGCTTTTGTCTCTCCTCTCCAAAATACCTTTAGTATTAGCTGCCCTTAAATCAGCAACCATGGTGTACTATATCTGTGACATTAGCTGATGATGTAGACATTAACTGTGATACACAGTATCCTCTAGGCAGGAAAACAAGGCTCAAAGACTGCGCACATGTCAAGGCAAGCCAATCCATTTTATAAAAAACAATTGGCTCTAGGTGGTTTGATCTTATGGAAAATTTCCAGACTAACATTATATACCTTTAAAAAAATCATTAGATTAACAATTTATTTAGTGTTGCTTTTATGTAACCAGTTGATGCATACAAAAATAAAATGACAAATGTAATAATTTGCTAACAAAATAGCAATTTATTAAATAAGACAGTGAAGAGTGATACATAATTTAAACAACCTAACAGTGAATGCCATTTAATATAAGACTGCAGTTTAACACAAACAAGGTCATAGTCTGAACACAACCACAGTAAGGATAGCAGTGGTGAGTGTCAGTACTTACAGCTGACTCCTTATGTAATACAGGAATATAATTTGTATTACTTTTTGGGAAAAATTCTAGATACACAGACATAAGTCATAAGGATCTCATTGAAGGGTCATTGTCTTTTGCTAAATGCTGTCCAGCTCTTTGAAACCACTTGGACACATTTTTGTGAATATAATTTTGAAGATATCAGGTGCCAGTCCCAAAAATGTTACTGAATTTAGATGAACAACATATATGGAGTGTGCTCTTTGGTTTGCATTATATGATAATTTACTAGACTGTAATAGAAGTATGTTCCTGAGACACTTGATGGATACTTCAAAGTCTGAGATGCCCCTATAAATCTCAAGCAACAAAGATCAGTGGTGCTTGCTGTATGAAGCAGAACTGTCATCATATTATCAGCTGATAGGAAATATTTTGTTTGCTTTTGCCTCTGATATTTGTCCTGTCTGAACATCAATGTCATTTCTTGATGCTGTTCACAAGCTGGGGTAGTAAAACAGGTTTACACCTTCAGCAGCTTGGTACATTGCAGCAGAAATATAATATTATGAGAAAACCTTATCTTACTAATATTATTGGTCAGTATTACATGTACACTTAATTACTTATCCAGCAGACACTATGCATTAGTTTATTTTACAATAGCAAGTTCTGGTCATATTGCCTGCAATATGCTCCTTAGTACTAATGCATCAAAGCAGATGGTTTATGAAAGAAAATGAGTGAATGGTTCATTTATGACATTCGCAATCATATGGTAAGCACAGCACAGGATACATGTTTCATTACTGCAAAACTGACCAATGTAAAGTGATATCCAAACAATATTTTACTAGTTGTATCATTGGATATTATTATTCTGACAGGATACCTATTTCTAGCAGAGGTAATTATAATCATACTCATTTGAACTCTACATACCATCAATTTGCAAAAAAGCATCCTCTTTTCTGAGAATTATATATTTGGACTTGTTTTTTGCAGTCACTTACCCCATCAAGATGAGCATTATTTTTGTACTTTACTCTGTCCTATTCTATAAAAACATGTTTATGAGACAAATTCTTGTTCACCTTATACTACATGAAACCACAGTCTAGACTGACTCCACCTAAAATGCGCTAGGTTAAGAAAAAGACACCCTTTCAACTCTATTTCACAGAAAATCTTAAATCAGCAAGCATTGATATAGCATGTTACCTAGTACTGAATCCAGAATACAAACTAACTGAAAATGTTTATATCTGAATTAACTGAATGTTTGGCCACTCATGTCAACATTTCTAAATTAAATATAAATCCATGGAAATACTAATTATATTTACTCATGATTCCAGACGTTTGGAATAACAAGATGCAAATATATTGCATGCACTGTCTGCAAACAAGAGTTCTTACTGCACCCATTACCATAGTTTTTTTGATAGCCAGGATCTCCCCCACTCCCCCATTTGACAGTTCCACCTTAATATCTTTTCCATGTACGTAGGTCTTCGGGGTCCCTCAGATCAGATTCTTCATACTGCAACACTATTTCAGATTTGTGCATCACTCTAGCTGGATATTGCAACACACAGTGTGGTCATATATGTTCATTTTTACAGTTAGGAGGTTTCCCACTTTTTTCATCAGCTATACTTATTACCTTACACATAAGAAATTGATGGAATTTTGAACATAGGAAGCTTGCCATGGAACACTCAGATTCAAAATTTTGTTAAGTTCTGCCAGAAACAATTATGACTTCTCAAAATTTTGTTTTTCTGATAGCCTATGAGTTGGTTAGTGAAAGCAGGATAGCTTTTCTTACTGAAACTACATGGTATTTTTTTCTGTGAGAAAAGAAACAGCTGTAATCAAACTTATAACCAATGTTTAATTATCATAATATGACTTTGGTCATAAAAAGTATGATATCATACAAACAACATTTACCTGTTTTATTTCAGTTATTTATTTTCAATTTTAGAGTGCATTATATTTTTTCCATATGTCTAAAAGGCAGATGCCATGTTTGTAATGGGGTGTGTGTGTGTGTTCTGCTTGTATGAGCACTGTTGGAATAGAATTCAGACTATGGAATGCAGCACATTGCTTTCACAGCAAGACAGCATCTTATGCCAATACATAAAACACTTGTAGGCTTTGCCATATAGATAAGGACAGCTTCAAATGCTTTCAGATGTCAAAAGCTGTAACAATTCTTTATGTATCTTGATTCACATTAACTGCTTAAAAAATAATCCATTACAATGTGTGGGTATATCAAGATTTACCCACAGTTGGCATGGTTTAATCATGAGGGCAAAGCCCGAGTGATTTATCAAAGCTGACTGTGGATAAATCTGATATACCCACACAAAGCAGTGGAAAGAAATTGTTACCTTGCACAATTGCACCTTATTCTCCTTCCACTTTGTCTTTTCTTTGCTGACATACTACGAATGTGCATGGGACTTACGTTCTCATACTTCACAGTACTTTTGTGCAAGAGAAGCAGCTGAGAAAGGGGCATCTTTGTTGCACTTTTTTTTTTGACTATTTAAAAAAAAAAAAAAAAAAAAACCAGAAAATGAGGGACATCACAAGAGTATAAGGAAAATCAGACATGTTTCTTTTTCTTTAGTTTTACAGAATATACCTGATTTTTGTCATATTTTGCTGTATCTTCAGTACAAAATGCTATTGTCCAGCATATAATAATAGAAGGTCTGGCCGCTCTATGGTACTTCAGCAACCAGACTTTTTTTCTATTGGTATATGCATGCTTGATTTATAATGGGCATGCTTTTTGGATTGTTTCATCAACATGCTAGGTTTTGAATGCTAATAATTCTTTATTGTATATTAGGCCTTAATGGATGTCATAAAACTAGTATGCTGATTGGTGCACCCCTGAACAAATGTAGGGCACTTTAAAGTGTTTGCTGTTCTTCTGCGGTTTGCCAAATAGTCATCCCTGGGATTCATTAACAGAAATTTTCCATGCAGAACAGTGTAGCTGCTCCTGCATGGAAAATGGCCACCTTGCGATCCAGGTATATGCTGTTTTGACATGCATGAGCGGCCCTACACTGTTCCATGCAGGATGCTAATCAGCTCATTTGCTGGTAAAAACCATGCAAATGAGGTGATTGAGTGAGGCTGGTTTCCGTGCAGGAACAGTGGTATTTGCAGAAATGTATTCGATTACTAACCAAATGCATTTCTGAAAATAAACAAATGGTGCCCTGACAGTGCCAAAAAAGCATGTATTAAATACATTGGGCATGCCAATGGCCAAATATATTGCCATTGGCATTTAAAAAAGTCCAATATGTTAAAAAATAAAAGTTTTTTTTTTTTTGGCCGATCTCAGCCATTTAAGTATGCGGAAGTGGCATGCAAACGGGATGGTGGGGAAAATAAAAAAAAACAAAAGGGAAAAGACAACTGTAGGGGAAATCTGCATTTTGCCATGATAGTCAATGGCATGCAGAAGGTAAACAATGGCAGGGAAAAGTGGTTACTAAGGGGGAAGGCTCATGTGTAGTGCAGTAACTAGGGATTAAGGTGGTGGGGTATGTTAATGAGGGGACATATACTGAATCACAAATATCTTCTAAGTGTCACACTGGATCTAACTGTGTAGGTGCTCTAACACCACCATGTAGACAGGAGGAGCAAGCAACATGAAAAGGGGGTGTGTCATGCTTGCTGTAAGCACATTGGAGTGCTGTTGGCTGGGTTTGTGCTTAGCTAAGCACAGCTAAGTGAGGGAGTGTGTCTGAGGCTGTATAATCTTATTCCATGAACTGAGGAACATGTCCATGGCCAGGGGAGGGCCATTTCTTGCTGTTTGCACTAGCTAAATGGGTCTGGGTGGCACAACGGGGATTAAACAGGAAGGACATAGAAAAAGTAAAAGGAAATAGCAGAACAAGGGAAATTCAGTACAAACAGCAATATGGGATACTGCAACACACAATGGGCCATTGAAAGCACTCATTAATACAGCCGGCAGGTGGTTGCATAGCTAAAAACAGGAGGAGATGTAAAAAAAAATAAATAAATAAAGGGCAACAGCACAATAAAGGAGAAATGAAGTAGAAATCACTAATATGGGATTCTTGCAACTCACAATAGGCCAGGTAAAGCACACAATAATACAGGTGGCAGGTGGCTGCATAGCTGAAAATGGGAGGAGATGTAAAAAAAATTAAAGGGCAACAGCGCAATAAAGGAGAAATATGAATTAGAAATCACTAATATGGGACCCTTGCAATTTACAATGAGCAGGCAAAGCACATAATAATAATACAGCTAGCAGGTGGTTGCATAGCTGAAAGTGGGAGGAGATGTAAGTAAAAAATAATTAAAAAAAAGTCAACAGCAGAATGAAGGCAATCATGCACAAATTATTAGTAATGCCTCTAACACTCACAGTGGCCAAATCAAAGCCATGATTAATATAGCTGGCAACGTGAATGTATCATAATGAGCCAATCATACAGGCAGCATCTGTAGCACCACAGTATAAAGTATAGAAACACCTTACAGTGTAGCTTGTCCCACAAACTCTGCACCATTGATGTATAAATGCTGGGGAATTTTAACTGGAAAAATATTAGGGGCTGCCATTGCTTTGATCCATCAGTATGTGCCAGAGGCTGAGGGCAGAGAGGAGAATAATGGTGACAACTGCCCCAGAGTCAGAAGGAGGAGAAGCGTGTTGAGACCCAGGGTAACCTACCAGGGGCTACATGACCTGGAGATAGTAGAGCACTATAGGGTGGACAGGAGCATACTTCAGTAAATTGTGGAGCTGAGTTGGCCTCACCTCACATCCAGAATGAACAGAGGGGAACCCATCCCAGTGGATACTAAGGTATGTGTAGCCTTAAGAATACTAGCTTCAGGTACTTTCCAAAGACCTACTGGGGATATCATGGGGGTGTCACAGGCATCTGCATCCAGAGTATTCCACCAGTTCCTGGATGCCATGCTGCCAACTACCCATAAATACATATACTTCCCCAACACCCGTGAGGAACTGACCAAAAATATTTGCCTCTCCCACCATGTAGCTGAATACCCGGAGATACTGGGTGCCATAGACTGCACACACATCTACATCAAAGCACCACCCAGTGAGCAGGGTAGGGTCTACATAACTTGCAAGCACTTCCCCACCATCAACTGCCAGGGTGTGTGCAATGCCTAGGGCATTATCATGAATGTGTGTGCTGGCAGCCCTGGAAGCTATCATAACTCCCACATCTGGCATTCCTCACAGCTGTATCAGGGATTTGCCGGGGGAAATCCCATATGGCCATCTGGTGGGGGATGCTGGCTATGCACTGGAGCTGTGGATGATGACACCCATCAGAAATGCACACACACCCATGCAAGAATGCCATAATGAGGCACACGCACAAACCTGGATCATTATAGAGCCTATGTTTGGATTGCTCAAGTCATGGTTCCACTGGTTGGACATATCTGGTGGAGCCTTGCAGTACTCTTCACTCATGTGCCATGCTACACAATATGAGCCTGTGGAAACAGCTGCAGCTGAAACAGGATGGGGAAGGGCCACACAGCCTCCCACCATTGTCAAGGTCCCCAAAGGCACAGAGGGACTCAGATGAGGACCCCCCTGAGCCAGCCCCTGTAGGCAGATGGAGGCATGCCCAGTATGGCCTGGCCTTGGAAAAGAGGCAGTGCATAGCACACACACTGACACTGTAGGAATCCAGGGACTGGCACCTCTCTCTACTCGCACACACAGTAAAAAGGGATGACACATCACACTGCCTGTAACTTACCATGTATAGACAGTGTACTGTGTGCATTTAACATAGGCACCCGTCAAGCTCCATACACACAACTGCCACAGGCACAAGGTAAGTCAGTTGCCTTAGCAGTAAATGAATGTATCAGTATGTTCTGCTAGCATATGTATGGTATTGTTGCATGCATGCAAGGGAATGGGGTGGACTACTAGGATAGCAGCAGACAACTGACAGCTATGTGGGACACCAGGAAATGTCTACCCAAAACTGGCCTCTCAGCAGTATGCAGTAGTACCCAAGGTTGCAAATCCCACTGCAGTATATGTATGCGACCAACTAACTGGGGGGTCATAGCTCACAGCTATGAATGTCAGTATGGAGTCCCATACCCACCCCTCAGACCCACACAGCAAGTCAGCTATAGAAAACCAGAGAGAAATGTCTGGAAAAGCTCCACAAATGGCAGCAGTGTTGAATCACCCCCCCCACAGACCCACACAGTCATAGCAGAGCAGGTCTCGCAGTTGCAGTTAAGGCTCTGAAGGGTAACAAGTCTGACTTGCAAATTTATGCCATTACAGTCTCACCTGTGCTCCTTACTGATATGCCTGTAGACCCCCAAGACAGGGCACAATAGTATGGTAAATGGAATCAAAATGTAAAGCAAATATCAGCACAGTCTCTACAAATGTCTACAGTTGACAGGTGCCCCCCCCCTTATACCCACAGAAATGCAGTAACATGCATGTTTGCACGGAAATAGCAGCATAACACAGATTGGTAAGGCTGTCCCAATACACATGAAAACATGTTGCATGTGCTCCATATGCAGGAGTCAATGAGCTATGCCCATGTGTGGTCAATACTGTCAGGATCTGGTCAGCATGTTCTCCTGGCTGTCATCTTGTGCTGCCCTAGGTACAGGCTGTCTGACACAGGACCATGTGCAGATAACTGCAGTGCCAACCATTATGCATGTCACTGACACCTATTGCTCTGCCACTAACATACCCAAAAGTCACAATGCTATGTGGAATATACTACACATATAATGGACTTCTTGAGGGCTGTGCAGCTGAGGTGCTAGGG
Source organism: Protopterus annectens (assembly GCF_019279795.1). Taxonomy (NCBI): domain Eukaryota; kingdom Metazoa; phylum Chordata; order Ceratodontiformes; family Protopteridae; genus Protopterus; species Protopterus annectens. The sequence continues at coordinate 560,808,035 of NC_056741.1, read as the reverse complement.
CTTTAGTGAATAATCATGCTTCTTGGTACTGTTGCCAGTGGTCATTGGCAGTATGGCTTATTTCCTTGTTTTATGTCTGCTTTTGTATATAATGGACATGCCTGCACAGTACACTGCAGTCTGTACCCACACCCATAACACCATACCTCTGACAAGAACATGTCTGAACAAGGACAGAAGTAAATGTGGAACAAAGGCACAATGATAGGCATGTGTGGTAAATATTGCCCTGGCATACTGAGAAAGTTGGTAGGGTGAGGGGTTTGCAGTTGCAGGAATTGTCTGAAGGTTATGTAGGCTGACACAGTAATGTCTGTCAATATTTTGCAACACCACTCTTCAATTATACTTAAATAACTTGCCATAAAAACACATGTTTATGCAGACTGGACAAAACCTCTAGCAAAACACCCAGACAATCTGCCAGAAAATGTATGGCAGACAGGTATAGCCACACCAGGATATCACATCTCAGATTACGCAGATACTAATGAAGCAGAAGATCCCCAGCCAGTATATCAACAAGTTGCTGGACTATAACTCAACTGGCTGTAGCCACACCTCCCAACTGGCCTTGTTGGGCAAGAATGTACATTGCTGCCATTATAATATCAGTCTACGCATCATATGACTAGTATTCCTCTGGTAAAGCACTGTGATGATTTGAGGATGTCTGACACTAGGTAATGACACAATACATTGCACTGTCAGAAAACAGATATGTCATAAAATGTCTGCCAAAACAAACCATTACCCCGAGGAAAGTCCTCTGTACTTCTGAGAGGTATGTCTGTATCACACAAAACCCTGGACTGAAGTACATTTATCTCTGGAATGGAGTCCCACTCTAACTATACAAGGCCACACTGGGCATGCTCCTACACTTACAGAAGCACAGGACATGTTGGAATGGAGTCCCATGCTAAGTATACAAGGTCACACTGGGCAGGCTCCTACACTTAGAGAATCACAGGACATGTTGGAACCTACATTGGTCTATATGACTATATTGTGTAGATATATATGTGCATACAAACAGCTATGTACACATTAACTGTCCCTATACCCACACATCAGACAAGATTACCCCAGCTAGCTGTAGGTGGCCCATATATGAATTATCTGTATCTGTTGTGTGTGACACACATGCTGACATATATGGACAAAAGATAACTATATATTTTAAGCATACACATACATAGAGGTGGGGAAGTGAGAGATAGACAGTGACAGACAGACACAGGGGGACAGACACAGCTGCATGGGTCACACACATGGGTACCCTGAATGTGGACAATGGCATACTGATGTTAAACAGTGGCACATGCAAGCATAAAATGTGAGCCCCATTGTGTAACAGTACTAAGGTTCGGGTGTTAATATCACATCACTTGCATGTGTGTGTGTGTGTGTGTGTGTGTGTGTGTGTGTGTGTGTGTGTGTCTGTAGGTCTACGTATCACCAGACTGTTCCCACCCAGTACACTTCACATTGCCCAACTGCACAAGTTCTGCTGCTGTCAGTCACCTTAGAAGTACCGTTGGACACCTGCTACCCCTATAAGGTCTGTAGCATGTGTGATAACTGTGTAACACTCTAGTACAAATAACTAGATAGCATACAACATGTAGAACACAAGTCCAAACAAACTAATAAAAAATAAAGAAGCCAAAAATGAATCCAACAGTTTATTTTAGCGTTCTCATTTCGTCTATGAAAAACTTCATCAGGAAATCATTTTCTGATGAAGTTTCTCATAGATGAAATGAAAGCGCTAAAATAAACTGTTGGATTCTTTATTTTTTATTAAGTAACTAGATAGGTAGGAGTTCTAAACCCAATACTGGCAACTGTGTGTGTGTGTGTGTGTGTGTGTGTGTGTGTGTGTGTGTGTGTGTGTGTGTGTGTGTGTGTGTGTGTGTGTGTGTGTGTGTGTGTGTGTGTGTGTGTGTGTGTGTGTGAGAGAGAGAGAGAGAGAGAGAGTTGTATGTGCAAGACTGAGGGATTTGTTTGTTTGTAGGTGAAACAGTTTTATGCCATTTCCACCCACAACACTTCCCACTGCCCCACTTTACCAGTCCAGATGATGTCATTCCCCTTATCAGCAACCTTGGCCAACTGTCAGCCCAGTAAGCTCAGTAGTACATGAGATACATGCCTAACACTGCAGTAGAAATAACTAGTTAGGCAGGAGTTCTACTCTTGCATCTGGTAAGTGTGTATGTTTGTAGGCAGAAGTATTTTGATATGTTTCCCACCCACTGCCCTACTTTATCAGTCTTGCTGATGTCATGTCCCATATCAGTATCTTTGGCCAGCTGTCAGCTCAGTAAGCTCTGTAGTGTGTGTGATAACTGCATAAACTTATGGTACAAATAACTAGTTAGTTAGGGAGTTCTACTCTCACATCTGGCAAATGTGTGTCTGTAAGACAAAGTATTTTAATAAGTTTAACACTCACTGCCCTACTTTATCAGTCCTGCTGATGTCATTCCTGTTATAGGTTTATACGTGTGTTGTAGGATAATGACTCAGTAGCCTTTACAAGCCTAGCCCATAGAAGGGATCTGCCATTGTGCCACCCGATGTTACTTCCCAGTTCCTGTATCAAGTAGAGCCACTGCAGTGATCCTTGGGGTGAACTGTCTATTACTCATCCACTCATCAAGATTTCTGTGAAACAGGGTCAGCTAGGTGCTCTGCATGACATGTATGGGAAATGTATTCCAAGGCATATGCTGTCTCTTGTTGAGGGACCTTTCCCACCAGCATGTTGTGTTGATTGTGGTAATGAGATAGAGATCTCTGCAATGTGTGGTGTGGAGGGATCGGGATGTCTTCATATGTCGCATTTCGCTGGGTCAGACATGGCTTTGTAAATCAAGCACAGACAGCCTCTAAGTAGGTGATATGACACAGAGAATAGCTGGAGTCTTCTGAGTCTGTCTGTGTAGGACATGTGTTTAATGCCTAGGAACCTATTTGTGAGGTACTTCTGTGGCCTCTCCAGCTGTTGCAGGTATCTAGTGAGGTACATCTCAAATGGGCCATAATACTTGATGAGGGGTCTAATGAAGGAAGTGTGGACAGAGATAATTACCTCTGTCTTACTGGAGTCAAAGCCTTGGTAATGTGATGTGCCACATAGAAGGAATTACTGACCACAGTGGCAATGTAATGTTTGAAGGAGAAGTTGCTGTCAACCTATGTCCCCACATCTCTTATAATGCCTACAGTGGTCATTGGGATACCATCGATGCGGTACTTACTGGGAACTGAGTGTTTTACCAAAGGGGATGATGATGCATTTTGTGGTGTTAAGCTTCTGGTTATTGTTTCCACATCACTCATTGGCTCAGTGAGGCTTTTTTGTAGGATGTCTGCATTACTTGTGGTGTTAACGATGGCTCCCAGCTTGCATTCCTCTGTGAACTTGGTCAGTTCCTCTGTGTTGGGCTGGACTCATGAGAAGTAGATGCTGGACAGGAAACTACCCAGTACTGATCCCTGTGCGACTCCACTTGTGACTGCTTGGCAGTCTGACTTGGAGTTTGCCACTGTCATACTGTATGTTCTGTGAACCAATTTGCAACCCACCTACTGATATAGGGGTTGATGCCTGGTTTAGTGGGTTTATCAATAATTCATGACTGAGGAATGGCCAGATCGAGGTAGGCTGTATGCAGTGCATGTGTGTGTGTGTGTGTGTGTGTGTGTGTGTGTGTGTGTGTGTGTGTGTGTGTGTGTGTGTGTGTGTGTGTGTGTGTGTGTGAGAGAATCAAATACTGTGTGTGTTACACCATTTTGAGTTGTGCACCACCCTTTACACTTCCCTCACCATAATTTACTAGTCCTGTTGATTTCATTCACCTTACAAGTACCTTTGGACTAGGTGAAATTATATAAGCCCAGTGCCGCATCTGATAATTGCATAACACTATAATAGAAATAACTAGATAGGCAGGAGTTCTAATCTCAGTTCTGGCATGTATGTGTGTGTGTGTGTGTGTGTGTGTGTGTGTGTGTGTGTGTGTGTGTGTGTGTGTGTGTGTGTACCCCACACCCTAATTTACTAGTCCTGTTGATGTCCTTCACCTTAGAAGTACTTTTGGACTAGGTGAAATTGTATAAGCCCCATGGAGTGTCTGATATCTGCATAACACTATAGTGGAAATAACTAGATAGGCAGGAGTGATAATCTCAATACTGGCAAATGTGTGTGTGTGTGTGTGTGTGTGTGTGTGTGTGTGTGTGTGTGTGTGTGTGTGTGTGTGTGTGTTAATCATATACTGTGTAGGTTATACCATTTTGAAGTGTGTACCACCCTGTAAACTTCCCCATCAACCTACTTTACTAGGCCTGCTGATGTCATTAACCTTAGCAGTACCTTGGAACTAGGAGAAATTATGTAAGCTCTGTGGCGCATCTGATAACTGTGTAACACTATAATAGAAATAACTAGATAGGTACAGGTTCTAATCGCATTACTGGCAACTGTGTGTGTGTGTGTGTGTGTGTGTGTGTGTGTGTGTGTGTGTGTGTGTGTGTGTGTGTGTGTGTGTGTGTGTGTACCCCACACCCTAATTTACTAGTCCTGTTGATGTCCTTCACCTTAGAAGTACTTTTGGACTAGGTGAAATTGTATAAGCCCCATGGAGTGTCTGATAACTGCATAACACTATAGTGGAAATAACTAGATAGGCAGGAGTGATAATCTCAATACTGGCAAATGTGTGTGTGTGTGTGTGTGTGTGTGTGTGTGTGTGTGTGTGTGTGTGTGTGTGTGTGTGTGTGTGTGTGTGTGTGTGTGTGTGTGTGTGTGTGTGTGTGTGTGTGTGTGTGTGTGTGTGTGTGTGTGCGTGTGTTAATCATATACTGTGTAGGTTATACCATTTTGATGTGTGTACCACCCTGTAAACTTCCCCATCACCCTACTTTACTAGGCCTGCTGATGTCATTAACCTTAGCAGTACCTTGGGACTAGGAGAAATTATGTAAGCTCTGTGGCGCATCTGATAACTGTGTAATACTATAATAGAAATAACTAGATAGGTACAGGTTCTAATCGCATTACTGGCAACTGTGTGTGTGTGTGTGTGTGTGTGTGTGTGTGTGTGTGTGTGTGTGTGTGTGTGTGTGTGTGTGTGTGTGTGTGTGTGTGTGTGTGTGTGTGTGTGTGTGTGTGTGTGTGTGTGTGTCTTTCTTTGGGTGAAGATCATATCCTGTTTGGTTGATACCATTTTGATTGTTGTACCATCCACCCCTATTTATGACCTCCCAATGGCATTACTTTATATAGTGTAGTAACGGCATCTGCCTCACATGCAGCATGTTAAACCATTGTGCAGGCCATACCAGTCCTCTGTACAGATGTCTATGGAATATCCAGATGTTTAGGTTCATAGGTGTGTATTAGGCTAATGGACCTGGAGCCTTTACAAGCCTAGCCCATAAGATTACTCTGGCATCATGCCACCCAACATTAGTTCCCAGTGCATCTGTTGAGTAGAGCCACTGGAGTGATCACTGGGTGAATTTTCTATTTCCCATCCATCCATTCAGCAAGATTTCTCTTGAAGAGGGCCAGTGAGGTGCTCTGTTTGACATGTATAGAAAGTCTATTCCATAGCATGGGCAGTCTCTGGGTTATGAACCTGTCCCTCCAGCATGTTCTGTTGATCGTGGTAATGAGGTTAAGGTTTGTGGAGCATGTGGTGCGGAGGGATTTCAATTTCTTTAGATGTAGCATTTCTAACAGAGCTGGGTCAGCCATGGCTTTGTAGGTCAAGCAGAGATTACCTCTAAGTAGGTGATATGAGACAGAGAATAGTTAGAGTTGTTTGAGTCTGTCCATATAGGACAACTGTTTTAGGCCTAGGATCATCTTTGTGAGGTACTTTTGTGGCCTCCCCAGTTGTTGCAGGTGTCTAGTGAGGTACATGCCAAATGGGCCTTTGTACTTGATGATTGGCCTAATGAGGGAAGAGTAGAGGAAGACAATGACCTCTTTCTTCCTGGATGTAAAACCCTTAGTAATGAGATGTGCCACATAGAAGGACTTTCTGACCACAGTGGCAACGTGGTGGTCAAAAGAGAGGTTGCTATCAACCTGTGTTCCCAGATCTATTATAATACCTTCTGTGTTCAGTGGACTACCATCGATGTGGTAATTTATGGGAAATTATTTTTTCCCAAAGGGGATGACAACACATTTTTTGGCATTGAGCTTAAGGCCATGGTTCAGACACCAGTCGTTAATCTCAGTGAGGCCTTTCTGCAGGATGTCAACATCACTTGGGGAGTTAATAATAGCTCCCAACTTGCAATCGTATGCAAACTTTGTCAACTAGAGTTCCTTTGTGTTGGCCTGGATGTCAGAGAAGTAAATACCAAACAGGAGAGGACCCGGGACTGAATCCTGTGGGACTCCACTTGTGACTGGTCGGCAGTCTGACTTGGAGTCAACTACTTTCAGACTGTAGGTTCTATATGTGAGCCAGTTTGCAACCCACCTAGTGATATAGGGGTTGATGCATAGCTTAGTGGTTTTCCTATGATCCCTGCATGAGGAATGGTAACAAAGGCCTTGGCAATATCAAGGTAGGCTGTATCAACTACCTTGCCATCATCCACAACTTTGGTGATTGACTCAAAGAAGTCAACCAGGTTGAGCAGGCATGATCTACCCTTCACAAAACCAAACTGTGTGGGATCCAGAGTTTGGAAATTCCCTATATCCTTGTTTATTAGGTCCATGATGATGCATTCCATCGCTTTGCATATCAGACTCATCATGCTAATGGAGCGATAGTTCCTAGGGTCTGTAGTTGCTCCTCCTTTGTGGAGAGGGATGACTGTAGCAGTGCACCATTCGGTAGGGACAAAGCCTGAGGTGAGGCTGTGATTGAACAGGGCACACAGGTGTGGTGCCAGTTCACTCTGTAGTTCATGTAGAACACAGCCAGGGATATTGTCAGGTCCCATTAAAGCTGTATTCGTGGCCTTGGATAGTGCTGTTTTTACCTGTGCAGCAGTAATACTGGGTGCCTGGAAATCTGCTGGTATTGTGATTGGTCTTTTGGTTTGGAAGAGAGAGGTAAAGTTGGCACTGAATCTGTCGGTCAGTATATTGGCAATATCTGTTAGCTTGGCATAGGAGGTACTATTGTGCAGTAGCTCAGAGCAAATCTTGTTATTGCCGTGGAGATTCTTTACATAACTATAGAAGGCCTTGTGGTTGTCTTTACTATCTGCTGCAATTCTGTTTTCATATGTAGCTGTAGAGGATTTGGTGAGGGATCTCAACTTTTTGTTGAGGCTGATAAGAGAGTTTTTCTAGTCTTATGACTTCACCTTATTCTGCATCAGTTTATTTTTACTGTTGTAGAGCTTATTTATGGCAGGGGGCCACCAGATTGGTTTCCTTTTTTGGAGGAGAGAGTCTTGGTTCTATTGGGTATGGGGAGATCCATATATTTGTGTACGTGTTTGTACCATGCATTGGTGTATGATCCAGAGGTCATACAACTATTCTCCATTTGCATGGGTGCTGTGAAGTTAGCCACCTCTGTTTTAGGAGCACAATGTTAGCTTTTGAGAAGTATTTCATTGTGGTTAGCTTTGCAGGGAGGTAGGAGGGATGGGAATTTCCAAGGTAATTAGTTTGTGGTCGGATCTAACCAGGGAGGAGTTGACTACTGGTGTAGAACAATGTTGCACATGTTAGTAATGACCAGGTCAGGGATGTTGCTACCTCTAGTTGGGGTATGAACGAGCTGGCCCAGGGCACTGGAATTAGTGAATTCCAGGAAACCTTGAGGCAAATGTATTTCTACATGAGTAGTTTTCCCAGTTAATGGAGGGGTAGTTGAAGTCACCCAGTATGAGAGTGTTGGGCTGGACCCTAATATTCTCCAGAGTGCTTAGGCACATGGAATGTGGGTCTTGGGCATGGTAGGGGAGTTATAACAAGCTATGACATGAATCACTGTCTTACCCAATGTTAGCTGCACCTGAAGTATCTCTGATGCATTATGTTGGGCTACCAGTCTGGAGATGTGCACATCCTTTATGAATATGGAAACACCACTGCCTTTGGAGCCTTGGTCCAAGTTCTTGGGCCGAAAGGTGTGGAATAAGTTATATCCTGTTAGTGCAGGGTTGCTTTTTGCTGCTTTGAACCAGGTCTCTGTTACAGCACAAATGTAGATGTTGCCATTTTAAGGGGTGCTTCAAGTGAGTGCATTTTGAGATTTATACTTCTAGCATTGAGCAGCAAGACCCTCAGATTGCATTTGCTTGTTGCTGTCATGGTGATAATTTGGTCTTCAGAACACAGCCTATAAAAGCACTGTGGGGGTGACAAGAGCCTTGGCGAGTATCCGAAAGCCCAGGGTTGACAGATGCAGACTATCTCTGGAAAAGCATTGAGGTCTGTCAATCATGTTATCCCAGGCAGACAGACACTGTATCCCCTTGGAATTACACCAGAAACTTAGCCAGTTGTTGAAATCAATCAGCTACTGTTTGTACTGTGGTATCATTCTGGGTGATGGTAGGATGCTGCTCAGAGCTAGGGTCATACTTGCCTGGGGTACATAATCTCAGAGCTACTCCATGTACCTTTTCATGTAGTCCTGGGAGGAATATCTCAGGTCATTCACACCCACATGTACAATGACAGAGTCATATTTGTACTGTTGTTGAGGCACCTGAGTGTATGTGTTATGTGGTGGATCCTGGCACCTGACAGGCAGCTGACTGTTACTTTCTCCTTATTCAACCTAGTGAGTGGGACATCAGTGTGCCTCACTATCGAGTCACATATGACTAGTGTGTTGGGCATGCTGTTTTGCCGTAGGGGCTTTAGTTGAGTAGCACACTGTTTAGGATAGTTATGTATCGCATGATTGGTGTTGTGTTGTGGCGGTTGAGTGCATTTCTGCCTTGCAAGCCTCTGCTGTTTGGGTAGATTTGTAATGAAAGCCTCTGTGAAGGTGGGTGCGTGGTTTGTGTTTTTATGTGAAGTCAGTACTGGTGTGTATTTTGGAGGGCTGTGTGTTCCATGTGGTGTGGTGCATGTCTTGACCTTCTCGTCTTGACCAGCAATTCCGGTCTTGGCTGGAGAGTGAGTGGCTTCCAATTTAGATATATAAGTGCATCTCTCACAAGTCTCAGTGTTGGGAGGTAAGAGGAAAGGGTTGTCAGTGTACATGAGGCAGTTGTTACATTGCCTCAGGATACCCAAGTACACCAGGTTAATAGGAGAAACCACAAGGAACTGACCTTTAGACATGCCTTGAGGGGTGGGCATTAATAATAAGTATTGGACCTGTTTCCTTGTAGAACATTTAGTGCTGGTAGCACTTTTGTATACTACAATAATTGCTACAAGAAAACTGGTAAAATGGTAGACTAATAAGCTAGTAAAAGTACAGGAGAGGAGGGAACTAGCAGATCTAAGGGGAACAATTGAAGAGCAGACTTTTTGGCACTGCTGACATGCTTACAAGCAGTTCTAGATACACAAAACTGTATCTGTACTAGACTACTTATAGGAAAGGCAGGAAACAAGCTCAGACAGCCTTTTTTGGTAAACTATATGTGGTCTGTGTCCGTTAACAATGCCCATGTATGTGATATTGTTGCCAAATTGGCCACAGTGAGGGTAGTGACACACATGTCAGCATCATGCATCATACCTGCCTGAAACATTATGCTGATACTTCTGCTACACTATCACTTGTCCAGGCTTGTAGGAGCACTACATGACTCCACATCCTATGTCTTGTGGGTTATCTCACCATCCATGAAGGCATTCAGAGCATTACGTGTTGTAAGAGGTATTGTGTTATGTCTCATGCACATAATCTATGAGGAGCATGTCATGTGTATGTAGAAGTACAGTACATAATGGTGGGAATGTAGGTTTACTAATCTGTGTATTGCCAACCGTGTTTATGTTACTATGTGCGCATCTCATGTGTCAGTCCTTACTGTGTGAATACAAAGGATATACCATTTTGTCTCCCTGTTTCACCTGGTGAACTCAGGAATACATACCACAAACCTGCCATACATGGTATCATGCATGCCCTCATCAACTGCATCAGAGTTGAGTGTATGGGAATGAAATGGCAGGGCCAACAGGTGTCGATAGGTGAATCAGTTGGAGTTAATGTAATGGCTACGCTTGTGAGGGACCTGCTGACATACTGTAGTAACTTGCTCTGTATGTATGAGCCTGTGGTAGTACACAACATTGAGCTGACATGTTTGAAGGCTACCTGTCTGTGACAAGGGGTATGTATGCAAGGTCACACTGTCTGACAGCAGTGTCCCTCACACACTGTTGCATGCATACACACCTGGTACATGTACATATAAAGTTGTACCTTGCCTATGACATGGTTGGTGTATGCCCGGTCTGCCATACTCCCTCTTGGGAATGTCTGTAAGGCCACAGCCTGCAGACACACAGACACCTGGAACACTTCAGAATACAGCATGTCAGACTACATTCAGTCAGGGGTACTAACAGCAATAATGCATCCTGGATAATACGGTACATACACCTGTATGTGTACCCATAACAAATGCAAGCAGACAGCACCTTACATAGTATTACATAGCTACACTGTACCATAGTCACTTTGTGTATCAGACCCACATTAGCATGTCCCTGCATTGATGGTATGGATGACAGGGATGTGGCACAGGTATAATTATATGCACAGGGTGTGTTGTGGGTTTGCCAGAGGCCTAGGCTGGGCCATATGGTTGACATCATGTGTGTGTTTGGAGGGGTATCCAATAGATGGGCTGTGCAGAGGTGCTGTGTGTGTCTGGAGGTGATCTGCCTGTGATACAGATGTGTGTGTGTGTGTGTGTATGTATGCACACCGTCATGCCATGTGGCTGGCCTACACAGGGGTACATTGGACAGCTGTGTACTATACATGGCAGGGTGTCCAGGTCACCGTCTCTGGGCATGGACATGAGAACTGGTCCTACTAGGGGCATCAATGGCACCACCAGGCCCAAGGCTAGATGCAGTACTCCTTCCTGATGGTGACTGCTATCTGCTGGATCTGTGCCCCTGACAGGACTGGACCAAGTGGACATGGCCTGCTCCAGTGTGATGTGGACAGCAACCCTCCTTCAGTAGTGTTGGTGTTACTGCCGCTAAGGGAGTGTAAAGGTACATGGCCCCATAGACTGTCAGCTGTTGTTGGTGATGACCTACATCCATGTGGCCAATGCCCATCTCCCACCACATGCTCTAGCAGAGACATGCCATGGTCGAGGATTGTCAAGGTCTCACCCCACCATCTATTCATGACATCAGTATTTTGACATGTGGCTTCAACAAGGTCATGTATGTCACCACATAAATCAGGGAAGGTTGCATCCATCACCCTGAGTATTTGTGTGTTGTGGCATTCACTATGTACCTGTGCATCCATGACAGCCTGGAACATGTATCTGGTGACTCCTTCTGTGGCACTTGCAACAGTGGCCTGACTAGCAGTGTTCCTCCTGCAAGTACTCCTGTCCATCCACCTGTGTGGGACCTTGCCTGCACTCTGGCTATGGCTAGTGTCTACACTCACACCTGCCGTAGTCACCACACTAGCCTGTTCAATGCCACCACCTGCCAACTGTCCATCATCTGTGGCCACTGGTGATGGGGTATGTGTGGACATTGTCACTGTGTGTGGGATTAGTGTGGACAGGAGTGGGATGCCAACCAATGGCACAGATTCAGCCCCTGACAACCCCACCTGTACCTCACTATTCCTATCATCATTGTCAGAGTCTGCAGAGATAATGACATCCATTTCCAAAAGGGGGGACCCCAAACCCTATTGCCACCTGTGAGGGGAAAACAACATATGTACATTAATACCTGCACTTTGACGTTGGCTGGTATAAACACACACACACACACACACACACACACACACACACACACACACACACACACACACACACACACACACACACACACACTTACAGGTGAGGTGGTACAAATCTGTTACACAGACTACACATTGCCCAAATGGTGACATGCATGATACACTGCCCTCAACATCATGCATTGCAGCCAGTTTTACTACATGTAACTTACAATACAGAGCTCTGGGATACGTGATTAGTGCTAGTATGTGATGGCTGTTCACCAGCACAGGCTGCACCCATGTACACATCATTGTTGTTCACCTGTATAGCACAGTGGTAAGTACTACAGCACATACCTCACAACTGTACAGATCCTCAAAGGATGTAAAGAAGTCTGACTCATATGTTTGCTATTTTTCTCAAAACTCCTGTGTTTCTCTGATACATAAGTGGGATGCTGTGAGGAATGACATCACTGATTAATGGCATACATTTGAGTGTCAGACCTCCAAACCAGCAGTGAATGTATGGTCACACAATTCCTGTACACCACCAACCTTCTAAGCTTACAGTGGATATGATAAGTGTACACAACCCTGTTAACATGCCATGTTCTTGTAATATACAAGATGAGACCGCACTAATGCATTCAGATATGTTACCCACCGTTCATGTGACATATGATCTGTGCGATCGAATCGATAAACACATGTGTTATGTGTAAAATATAATGACTGCAATATGTACAATATGGTGATTGCATAATTATGCACACCCTTAAAATGTACTTCTTTGAAGCACTTTGTAAGTGACTTACAGCATTCACTCTTCTTTTGAAGGTGTCTATCAGCATGGCATATCTTGACTTGGCATTATTTGGCCACTCTTCCATGCAAAGATCACCCAACTCTGTTCAATTGCATGGGCAGCTCATGTGCACATCAGGTTTTACTATCTGGTGTAGACTCTGGCTGGGCCAATCCACAACCATGAGTGTGTTCAGGTGGAGCCATTCTTAGGTACATTTGGGTGAATGCTTCGGGTGTTTGTCATGTTGAAGGCTGACACACCTCCCCATCCTCCGCAGATGATTGATGGATTTTGGGCAGATGTGGGTGTTATTTGGAAATGGCCAGAATTCCCACCACCATGACTACAGGCCCTGTTCTGGCTCTGGAATGGCATCCCAACAGCAGGCAACTGCCACCAGTGTGATTCACCATGGGGATGCTGGTCTTCAGGTTATGAGAGGTGTTGCTTGTGTACCACACACACCTTTTGGTATTGTGGCTGTGAGGTCAGTCTATAATCTCATTACACCATGAGACATTTTCACACATGCCTTTGAGAGATATGATGTGCTGTATTGCAATTTATATCCACCTCTGGATGTTTTCTGGTGTGGAGAAATGCCTCCATCTTCTGACCCTACCCCATAGGCCAGATGTATGCAGAATATGCAAGAGTGTTCCCACAGGTAGTACACAACACCAGTACTAGCAAGAGATTCCTGCAACTCTCTCAGTGTTGCTGCATGTCCCCAGGCAGCCTCCCTGACCAGGTCTTGATATGTCTTGTCATCATTTTTGGTGGGACGTCAAGTTCTTTTCAACAGCACTGTTGTTCCATATTGAATCCACCTTTTGACAACTGTCTCCACTGTGTTCCATGGTGTATGTAATGCTGTGGTAATGTTGTTGTACCCTACTCTTGACTGATACCTTTCAAATATGAGATCCCTTTGCTGCTTTGTCAGCTGTCTGCAAGCCATGGCTGTTGCTGTTGCAGGCAACTGAGCAAATGTCATGATTATCCTACTTGGACAGCAGACTGTTATTTGGTGTTACTCAGAGTGCCTTTACTTGATGGCAGGTGTGTACCCAAGCAGACTGTATGCTGTCAGTGAATCACAAGCTGCTGCAGTAACATATTATTTGAAGGGTGTGCACACATATGCATCCAGCTTATTGTCAGATTTGTATACTCCATATTTGGTGCCCAACAGATTGATTGATTTTACAGGTGAATTGTTCATGTCATAGGTCACATTACAGCTTGGAAAAGGTGCGGACTGACATATTGTGGTATCAATTTGTATATATATATATATCACAAACACCTAGCATCTTAACAGGGATGTGTACACTGTTTTTATCCAGTATACAGCAGTAATTTTTCACACATGTCCCTACCTTAGGCCGATTGTCCCCCCATTTTGTTGGTCTCTGTCCAGAAGTCTTGCACTGACAGGTCATGAGGTATGCTACATGGATATTACATTCTCATCAGATAGGCCCCTGTGGTGACCACTGTGATGCAATGCAGTTAGCCCCAACATAAGTGAACATGCACATAAAGCAATATGGCTATGAGTGAAAGTTGTGTGCGTGGTACATTGCATGGCCTTCACATGCCTGGGGTATTGGCAAATCACAACAGAACAATTGCATACTCACCAGCTGCAGGCTGCCATCCCACATGCAGACTTGAGGGACCTAGGTAGTTGTGGGAGGGAAGTATTGTAAGCAGACCCACATGTGGCATTGGTACAGGATAGATGCAGCATATCTGCACATTTATAGTACAACCCTCAATACTACACAGTCTGCTGTCCTTCACCATAGATGTGCACATCTGTACATTATAAAACCCCATCCACAACTGCAATCTGACCTGACACATGCACGGATATACTCTACAATTAAAAGTATGCCTGCTACACTAGTCTATTAATCTACACTGGGGCCTTACCTGCAGACTCCTTGTCCATTGTCTGGGTGCCACCCACTGCCAATATGTGGGGGTCTGTACTCTGATGTACTGGGATGGGTGCCCCAAGGTCCCCGAGAAGCTTCCTGGTGGTTGTCAGTGGGGTTGCATTGCCAGGCCCACACCTGTGGCTGTGCGGTCCCTGGGCACTGCAGCAGCCCTTTGCCGGGCATGACGTATGAGGTCATTTTCACAATGCCGGACCTGCTCTTATGTACATGCATGCAGGCTGACATCATTTACCCTGTGGACAAGGTCATCCCACAGGACGGTCCTCTCCTGCAGATGTTGCTGACTCCAGCCAAACATTATGACATGGTACTGTAGTATGGCTTCTATGATTATATTTGTCTCAGCTACTGAGAAAGTTGACCTTTGCTGATCCAACATTGCACCTGGAAGACATAAAAAAAGGGAGACACATCACAGGACCTGATACATGTGGTAGCAGTATGTGCAGAACCTGCACAGCTACATTGGATACCAGTAGCCACCACTCACAACCACTCCATACCCCTGTAATGTATCAGGACTGTATCTGCTTGCATTGCACTGCTGGTCCTGGAGTTCATAGGTTCATAGTTTCATAGGTTTATACTAAGCTATCTGCCCTAGGGCATTTATAAGCCTAGCCAGAGTGTGTTTGGCCTTCACCACCCATTTTAAATTAATTTTGCTATGCCCTTTTTCGAGGTTAGTATACTGTGCCTCTGTCTAACAGTGACACAGAAGTGATACCCGGGGTAAACCTAAGATCTCCCATCCACTCATCAAGATTCCTCTTGAAGAGAGTCAATGAGGGACTCTGCCTAACCTGGACTGGGATTTTATTCCAGAGTGAAGGGAGCCTCTGGGTTATGAATCTGTCCCTCCAGCATGTCCTATTTATTTCAGTGCTGAGGTTCAAGTCTCTCGAGCACGTAGCTCGATGGGATTTGGATTTTCTGAGGTGCAGCATGTCCATTAATTCCGGGTTGGACATGGCTTTATACATCAGGCACAGATCGCCTCTGAGCAGGCAGTATGCCACTGAGTAGAGCTGGAGTTTCTTTAACCGGGCAGTATATGGCATATGTTTGAGCCCTTTGATCCTCTTGGTGAGGTACTTTTGGGGTCTTTCCAGTTGCTGCAGGTGTCTGGTAAGGTACATCCCAAAAGGGGCATTGTACTCAATTATGGGCCTGATGAGGGATGAGTAAAGAGGCACGATGACCTCCCCTGAACTAAATGTGAATCCCTTCATGATTAGGTGGGCTATATAAAATGTTCTTCTAACCACTTTGGCCACATGGTTGTCAAATGAGAGATTGTTATCAACTTGGGTCCCCAGGTCCCTAATTACTTCTTCTGTACTTAATGGATTACCACCTATGTGATAATTTGTGGGCACTTTGTTTTTGCCAAAGGGGATGTCTATACACTTTTTGGCATTTAGCTTGAGGCCATGGCTCTGGCACCAGTTGTCTGTTTCTATGAGGCCCTTTTGGAGGATGCTTGTGTCAGCTGGAGAGTCGATTATGGCGCCAAGTTTGCAGTAATCTGCGAACTTGGTCAGCCACAGTCCTTCCGTGTTGGCCTGTACCTCCGAGAAATATATACCAAACAAGAGAGGTCCCAGGACTGAGCCTTGTGGGATGCCACTTGTAACTGGTTTGGAGTCTGACATGGCTCCAGAAATTCTAACCATGTGGGTTCTGTCCTTGAGCCAGTTTGCAACCCATCTAGTGACATAGGGGTTTATATTTAAGCTGGTGACCTTATCTATAATACCCGAGTGGGGTATTGTATCGACGGCTTTTGTGAGGTCCAGGTAGGCTGTGTGGACAACCTTCCCCTTGTCAATGGCCTTGATGACTGTTTCAAAGAAATCGACCAGGTTTAAGAGGCAGGATCTGCCCTTAACAAAGCCGAACTGGGTAGGATCTAGTGTCTGTAGGTCCTCAATATCTTTATTTATGAGGTCCATGATGATCCTTCCATAGCTTTGCAGACCAAGCTAGTCAGGCTTATGGGGCGATAGTTTCCAGGATCTGTTGAGGCACCACCTTTGTGGAGAGGGACCACTGTTGCTGTACGCCACACTTTAGGCACATATCCTGTAGTAAGGCTGAGATTGAACAGTAGTTTTATGTCTGGGTTTAGCTCTTCTTGGAGTTCATGTAGGACGCAGCCGGGACACCATCTGGTCCCATTGATGCTGTGTTTTTTGCTTTGGAGAGGGCGGCTCTTACCTGAGCATCTGAGATGTCAGGAGGGCAGCACTCTGCTGGGATAGATATTTACCCTTTTGGTGGGGGGGGGGGAGTTTGCGCTGAACATGTCAGCTAGGATGTTGGCAATGTCTGTGGGTTCGGTGTATTTTTTGTCATTTTGGACTAATTCTGAGCATATCTGGGAGTTACCACCCAGGTTCCTAACATAATTAAAGAAAGCCTTGTGATTATCCTTAGTGTCCTGTGCAATGTTTCTTTCAAAGCTGGCCTTAGACGATTTTATGAGTGCCCGTAGTTTTTTGCTAATACTAATCAGAGATGCCTTCCCTTTTTGGGATTTTGCTCTATCATGTAGTAGCTTCCTCCTTCTATTGTATAGTTTGTTTATGGCTGGGGTCCACCAGACAGGACGTCTGCCTTTGGAAGAGTGGGTCTTGGTTTTATTTGGGATTGCATGATCCATGCATTCCTGAAGGTGTTCATAGAATGTGTTTATAAAGGATTCTGCGGTCTGGGCCATATTTTCCACAGGCCCGGGGGCTTTGAAGGATTCCACCTCGGTTTTGAGGAGTGTGAAATTTGCTTTAGAGAAGTTTTTCACTGTGGTTTTCTGGGCAGGAGGTGGGGTCAGGATGTGAATATCCAGTGAGATTAGTTTATTGTCTGATCTTACCAGTGAGGGATACACTTCTGGTCTGGAGCGTAGAGTCCCCCGTGTTGGTGATGATCAGGTCCAGTATGTTTTTCACTCTTGCGGGAGTGGTAACAAGTTGTTCCATAGCATTTGAGTTTATAAATTCTAAGAACCTTTGGGCTAGGGTGTTGGAGCTAGAGTAATGCTCCCAGTCTATGTTTGGGTAGTTGAAGTCGCCCAATATAATGGTGTTTGGAGAGACCTTCATATTTTCCAGTGTTCTCAGGAAGGCCAAGTGGGGTTCCTGGGTTTGGAAGGGTGGTCTGTAGCAGGCTGTAAACTGGAAGGCAGTTTTACCCACTGTTAGTTGCACATGGATAGTCTCTGATGCTTCGTGCTGTGCCACCAACCTGGAGGTGTGGGTATCTTTGACGAATATTGATACTCCCCCTCCTTTTGTGGTTCGGTCCAAGTTTTGGGGCTGAAAAGCATGGTATGAGGTATAACCTGGTAGTGCTGGGGTGCTCTTGGGAGCCTTGAACCAGGTTTCTGTTACTGCACAGATATCAGTGTTCTCCATGCTAAGGAGAGTTTCGAGTGCGTGCATCTTGAGGTTTAGACTTCTGGCGTTGAGTAGCATTACTCTTAGTTTCTTATCCCTTGTGATACCTATGGAGGTGGGTTTGTCTTTTGAGCCCTGCCTAAAAAAGGCACTATGGGGGTAGCAAGAGCCTTTGCCAATGTCCGAAAGCCCAGGGGTGACAGGTGCAAGCTGTCCCTAGCGAAGCATCATGGCTTGTCGAGCATGTCATCTCAGGCTGACAGGCATTGGATCCCCTTTGAATGACACCACTACTTAAGCCAATTGTTGAACGTGATCATCTTGTCTTCATATTGTGGCATTATTCTTGGTGAGGGTAAGATGCTACTCAAGGTCAGGGTCATACCAGCCTGAGCTACATGCTCAGAGAGCTCCTCTATGTCTCTTTTCATGTAGTTCAGGGAGGTACGTCTCAGGTCATTCACACCAGCATGGACAATGACTGAGTCATATTTGTACTTGCCTTGGAGTGACCTGAGTGCTTGTGTTATGTGGTGGATCCTAGCACCCGACAGGCAGCTCACCGTGACCTTCTCCTTGTTCAGCCTGGTGAGCGGGACATCAGTGTGCCTGACGATAGAGTCACCTATTACAAGTGTATCAGGTGTGTTGTTTAGCCTTAAGGGCTGTGACTGTTCGGCACACTGGCTTTGTGAGTTATGTGTTGCATGGGTTTTGTTTTGGGGTAGTGGTTGCTTGGGTGAATGCTTTGGAGGTCTCTGCTGCTTAGGCAGATATTTATTTAGAGCCTCCGAGTATGTTTTTGTGTGTTTATGTGTTTGGTTTGCTGTCGTGGTAGGTCTATGTGAGACTGGAATTGTAGTGAGTGTGGTTTCCTTCTCCTCCTGACTGGTTACGCCAGTACTGAGTTGAGAGAGCTTAGCCTCCAGTTTGGCTATATGGTTGCATCTCTCACATGTGTTGGAATTTGTTGGGAGGAGGAGAGGGTTGTCTGTGTACATGAGGCAGTTGTAACATTGCCTCACGATTTCCAGATTCACCAGCTGGACCAGAGAGGAGATCGACAACTGACCTTTGGACATGCTAGAATAATATTGGGAATTCCTTTATAATTGAAAAAAAGGGCCAATGGGGAACAAGGTACTCAAGGGGAGTTTGTGAGGGTGTAGTGCTTTTAATTTTTTAGTGCTGACTTTGTGAGCAAGTGCCAGGTAACTTAAATGCAATGTGTTACAGGTAACTTAAATGCAAAAACAACAAACAGTAACTTTCTTTCAAGTGAAACAAGGAAATAAGTACAGTAAGCAATGCAGATATCACTAGGGATCCACAGAAGTGCTGAAAAGCCATGTTTTAGGTGAAATTAGTGTTTCAGGGAAATAACAAGCAAACAAACAACAAGCATACAAACAAAGCTAGATTCAGCAGGCCTGGATCTAGTCTATGCTGCAGCAAACAAGGTGTACCAATTTCAGTAAGAAACAGTTCAAATATGCAGGCCCTCCAATGAGGGCTAGTTGATTCCGTAATCCTGTACTCCTCATTCATGTCTGTATAGAGGGATGACAGTGGCCATCTTCCATGTGGTTGGGGTGTGGATGGTGCCAACGCTCGGTGTGACTACAGTGTGTAATGGAGCTGGGAGAACATACCTGAGTTCATGTAGGATGCAGGCAGGGATATTATCAGGTCCCATGGATACTTCCGTTTGTTGCCTTTCAGTAGGCAATATGTACCTACTTACTGGTAATGAGTGGAGGGGTGTGGGTGCTGTGCATATCCACCTATAGTGATGCTGAGCCAGGGGGTGGTGTTTGCCCTAAACCTATCTGCAGCATGTTGGCTATAGCTAGGTTCTGTGTGTATGTGATCTGATTGGCCACCATTACAGGGTGGGTTGGCTTGTTGCCTCAGAGATTGCAGACATATGTGAAGATGGCCTTGTAATTGCCTTGGTGGATGTGCCCAATTTGTACTCATAGTTAGCCTTACAGTACTCCACCTGTGGCCTTATATACTTGATCAGACCAAGGCTGAGTGGATGCCACTTTGGTGCATGCTCCTGATTTGCCTTGTACAGCCAATATAGGGATCAAGTCTGTGGTTTGTGTATTGCTGCTGTCCATCACAGGCATTCAGGGTTCCTTGAGGGGGTTGATGTTTTCCGGTCGGGTATTGCTGAGGCCATAAAGCTATGTTGGTGCCCACATAGTATTGTGTTGTGGGCCTGTACACAGCTGCTAGTTCCAACATATGGGATGCCCTTCATGTGGGCCTTGGGCATTTCCCTTGCCTGTTTGGGGGACATTACAGAGGTGTGGGGGCTACAGCTTCACAGACAGTAGGTGGAAGTACCTGACAGGACAGGACATGTGGAGATAGCTCAACAACATGGGGGACAAATCTCCAGATTTTGGTACAGATTGTATGTCATTAGTGCTGTTATACACATGAAGGGTTGCTAAATTCACAGGGTTTGTCTGGACATACATTTACTGGATGACTTGACATCTGATAGTGATATGCCTCTGACATACCTCTCAACTGTCATGTTGTCCACAGATTGGCCAGATGTTTGCCTATTATGCTTGGTCTGTTTCTTGAACAACATCTGTTTTTGTGAGGTTGGTAGGATAATCTGAGAATTGTAGTCAGTAAATGTTGACATCCGTTGGTGTTCCTGACATCATATCCTTCAGGGATGTTCTGTTACAACAACATCTGTAACACCAGCTACTGTTTCAGTTTGTAACACCATTATGTGTGATATGTCCCTCTTTCCAGTACCCTGTCCCACAAGTATGCCATGCGTTGTCCAGATGTCCTGTACTACAAGGTGCAGAGATATGGTATATCATTAATTCCCAACTGCACACCAGTTATCATGCCAATGACCTGGCAGACTCCTAGGTATGATATGCAGCAGTGGCCAGGGTTATGGGTCCACATCCTGGTAATTCTGTGGAACTCTGCACACATGACAGTTATGTATGTCTGGCCATTGTGAACAGACTGCCAAGACTGTTTAGCAGTGTTGTGTGTATATGTTTGTTGGGCTGAGTAGGGAGAGTAGCAGATGTGAGTACCATACATCCTTTACCTATCTGACTCTGCATGCTGCTACAGCTGCTGGCAATCTATCAGGTCTGTATGCTTGTGGGGGCTGACTGTGAAATGTCCTGTAACACCTCAGGATTCCCAGTACACTGTGACATGGGGCAATATATGTAGGGGCAATGTGAGAGTGGCAAATGGTATGTGGTTGCTCACAGTATTATACTGTTGTGTTCAGTTTGCTTACTGGTATGTCACAGTGACTGTGGTGCACTTGTTTGGAGGCATGCACTTGCACACCAGTGTCTGTTTTCCACCAGTGTTACATTCATGTAGTGCCTGTTATATTTGCTAATGTATGTGTACAGCCCCAGAGCTGGACCTGGGTAGTGTTATCTCAGTCTGATTGTAGTTTGGACATTGCTCGGTAGCTCATTGTACTTTCCCTAATGTTGTCTTATGTCCACATATTCATAGGATGTCCAGTTGTCTGGCCGATATCTTTGGTCTGGTCCCCATGACTGTTATGTATGCATGAAACATCAATGGTATGAGATTGCGGTCAGTAACTAATGAAAAGCACCTGAGTCCTGGAACTGTGATATTTCAGTTGATAAATGTTAGGACACACACTGTTACTACACAGACTTTCTCAGCTTATCTACTGATGTATTTGGACATGTCCCTGTTTTCAGGCCTTTGTCCCGCCACTTTTTCAGGCTTGGTCCAGATTCATTGCACTTAGGGGTTCTGAGCATACCTCTCCACTGCCAGAGTTTTCACAGAGTTTTCCAGATGTTTGAACCATACTTTTGTTCAGTTCCACAATGTATTTCTATTTGTCTGGTAAATCATGGTGATGATCCAAGGATTTATGTCAGTAAATAAATGACATGACATTTCAGTTTCCATACTCACATACTGTTGCTGTAACACGTTTTCATTTGTAACAGTGAGTTTTGCAATATGTCTGCATATGTGGACCATTCCCCCTTACAGGTTCCTTGCACTAATAGGTTGAGAGGGATGGTTCTGAGATATAACCACACTGCATTTGATATACATACACACACACACACACACACACACACACACATATATATATATATATATATATATATATATATATATATATATATATATATATATATATATATATATATATATATATATATTTTTTTTTTTTTTATTTTCCTTCCTTTATATTTTTATATATGCATATCTATATTATGACTCTACTTTTCCATATATATATATATAATATATGTTTCGTCAGATATACACATATATATATATATATATATATATATATATATATATATATATATATATATAAGGTCTATATTATAAGATTGAAGTTTGAAAACATCGAACAACATATGGTCGACACCATATGGTCGATGTCTTCAAACATCAACCTTATAAAAAGACAAAAAAAAAGAAAAAAGTACCCTAACGGGTTTAAGCAGGGGGGCAAGCCTCCTTGCATCCCCCACACCCCCTGCTACTTAAATATACCAACTCCGAGACCACACTACATTGCAGTAAATGGAAATCTCCCCTTACGGATATTTCCATTTACACGCTCAAGATTCTGAGCGTTCAATATTCTTGTGTTGCCAATGTCAGATTCGACATTGTCGGCTTTCGAGAATATAATATAGACACAATATATATATATATATCTATATACAACACACAAAAGGTACCACAAAGTTTTCTCCCTAATGTTGTATGCCTCTATTGCATGATATGCTTGCAAATGTAACATTAACTCCTGTAACTCAGATGGTATACTGGTACATTCCTGTGATTAGAGTCCCCAGATCATGAGTTCAACACTTGTGGCTGCTGTTTTCTTTATTAATGTTAAATGACTTGAATGCAGGATTTGTTTGTTAAAGCATTTCATGTTCCCACAGCTCACATGAGATAATGGTATTTTGCTGTGATTGTACTGGACAGCATCCCGGGTTCGAGACTTGGCAAGGCTGACTATTTTGTTGCTGGGCAGAACAAGGTCTGATGGATACAGAATGATTAAGGCATGTTTAAGCATATACTTATAATGTTATATTTAAGCAATAACCCACAGCTGGGTGTGGATAATGCTGGATTGACCCATGGTTGGTGTGGTTTGGCCACAAGGGCGAAGCCCGAGTGACCAAACAAAGCCAGCTGTGGGTAAATCCAGCATTGCCCACACCTGGCCATGCGTTACTACTATTATACAATTACATTATTTAAGGAAAACAATACTTATCTTTCTTAAAAATGTCATTGTATAATGCCTCTATGCTGCCCTTCCACAGTTTTCCGGTATCCTGGGGCATTTCTGATGAACTGTGCATGCGTAAGGGACGTATTCCCACACTTATGCCATACATCAGTGCTGTGCAGAGGTAGCAACAGAGATAAGAAGATCTCCATTGCTTTTTTTTATCATATTTTGGTATGTTATACAAGTTGAAGAACTCGTATAAGATAGTGAGATATATTAAAAACAACAATGGAGATCTTCCTTTCTCTGTTGAAAGGAAGATCTCTGTTGCATTTCTTTATGATATCTTGCTATGTTATACGAGTTCTTCAAATCGTGAAACCTAGCGAGCTATGTTATAAAAGCAATGGAGATCTTTGTTTCTCCATAGCTATCTCTGCAGAGAAAAAAAAACTAAGGACAGGAGATATACACGCGGACAAAAGTCCGGGCAACTGGACCTTTTTCCATTAATATACTCTCGGATTTAAAATGGGCACTTTGGTTGGTCTGGCCAATTAGCATACTCGTTTATGTATGTTAATGGCTAGTCATTGTATAATATAATATTTACATACACATTGTAATTTTACATTTACCTTCCATGACATCCCCCTATGTGCTTTTATTACAGTTTTGTGTGACTATACTGTATGGGGCACGCGTGTTTATATGGGGGTCTCACATCTTTTCTACACTGACATATCAGTTTTGGAACTGCTACACTACCCTGGTTGACATAAAAATAGTTGCTACAAAATTTAAGTTTACTAAAACAATTTTAACATTATTTTCACATGGGAAAAAAGTTGCCTCTCATGGGACTCAAACTGTAAATACCTGCATGTAAAGATGTAACTCTAACCACTAGGCTATTTTGCTTATAAAGCTTACCTGTCTATTTTCTTTTAGCTCCTATAGGATGTTTAAGCTATGCTAATGGGACGACCATAATGTACACACCCACGTAGCTACACTTAAACATTCCTTAGGGTATTACAAATAAGTATATATTATTATTATATTTTTAGGTTATATGGGTGTGTATTGTGGTACTCTGACAACTACTTGGGTCTGTATGGCTTTGTTAATGGCAGATCTTGCCTCCTAAACCTGGAGGACTTCTTTGAGACAGTTACCCAGGGAATAGACGAGGGAAAGGTGGTACACACAGCCTACCTAGACCTCGCTAAGGCTTTCAACACCATTCCCCATTCTGGTATTATAGACAAGCTCACCAGCCTGAACATAAACCCCTACGTCACAAGATGGGTTGCCAACTGGCTCATGGACAGAACCCATATGGTGAGAGTTTCAGGAGCTAGGTCCGACTCTAAACTGGTTACAAGTGGCGTTGCCCAGGGCTCAGTCCTAGGACCCCTCCTGTTTGGCGTATACTTCTCAGAGGTACAAACTGGACACAGACATCCTCCAAAAGGGTCTCACTGAGACGGATACCTGGTGTCAAAATCATGGCCTCAAACTAAATGCCAAAAAGTGCATAGTCATCCCCTTTGGAAAAAACAAAGTACCCACAAACTACCACATAGGTGGTAGTCCCCTAAATACGGAAGACGTAATAAGGGATCTGGGGACCCAAGTAGATAGTAATCTCACCTTTGATAATCACATTGCCAAAGAAGTTAGAAAATCCTTCTACATGGCCCACCTAATCACAAAAGGGTTCGCATCCAGATCAAAAGAGGTAATTGTGCCCCTCTACTCATCACTCATCAGACCCATCTTAGAGTACAATGCCCCATTTGGGATGTACCTTACAAGACACCTGCAACAGCTGGAAAGACCACAGAAGTACATCACCAAGAGGATCAATGGCCTCAAACAGATGCCCTATGCAGTTCGACTGAAGAAACTACAGTTGTACTCAGTTGCATACCACCTACTCAGAGGTGATCTCTGCCTGACATACAAGGCCATGTCCAACCCAGAATTGATGGACATGCGCCAACTAAAGAAAACCTTATCCCCTCGAGCCACACGCTCTAGGGATCTAAACCTCACTACAACAATAAATAGGACATGCTGGAGGGACAGATTCCTGTCACAGGGACTTCCAATGCTTTGGAACAAGATCCCAATCTACATTAGGCAGAGCTCCTCATTAACATTCTTCAAAAGAAACCTTAACGAGTGCATGGGAAACAGAAAGTTTACCTCGGGGATCACTTCAGTGGCTCTGCTGGACAGAGGCACAGGAAACTAATCTAAGGGGGTGGCGAAAGCCAACACATTTTGGCTAGGCTTATAAATGCCATCGGGCAGATAGCCTAGTACCCACCTATGAACCTATTTGTGAAATAATGGTATTGACTGGGCTTTTCGGCTTCTATGTGTGTTTCATGCTGATGCATGACATGTTCTCTATCAACTCTGTGTGTTTGTGGGGCTGTGCTTGTACTTTTTAACTGTTGCGGGATTTAGCTCCTGTTATGTGTGCATTTGCATACATTTCCTGCTTTTGCAGGAGGCAGAAGTGCCATACGGTACTTTAGCAATAAAGGGAGTGTGTCACAGAAGCTGTGACACACCCCTGTATTGCTTTAATCTTACCTTTTTAATTTCAGTGTCCGTGGACACTGAAATTATCAATTTTACATTTCAGTGTCCATGTCAACTGAAATACTGGCATAATATTATAGCAAAGCTGTAGTATTATGCCAGTTCGGCACCTTCTGAGCACAGGGGGCGTGTTTAGTGTCCGTGCACTGCTCGGACACGCCCTCTGCACTTCTACACAGTTTGTGTCCATGTGGGTTAAACAGCAGCATGCCTTCATGCATATGCAAGGTGCTCTGCTGTTCTACATGGACACAAAACACTCCATGCAGGAATAGCACTATTCCTGCACGAAGTTTAATGAATCCTGGGTATTGTCTTTGTACTCGATTTACTGCTAAGAAATCCATCATTATTTTCTACTTTTCACTGTGTTTAAAAACTAAAACAACACACACACACACACACACACACACACACACACACACACACACACACACACACACACACACACACACACACCATGCACAAATACACACCACACTTGATGTTGCCAAAAGCATGTATCTTTTGCATGTCACAGAAAGGAATTATAAGTGGATATGGAAAGTATTTCTACAGTTATTTTTAAAATGTTTCATTTTCATCTATTCACAGACCCCAGGTTCTGTCTTTTTATGGATGATGTCTACCTAAATAAGTAAACAGAAAAAAGACTTTCATAATCAGATCTGAAGCTGCTTTTCCCTTATAGCAAACTATATAACTTGATTTCCAGACTACAAATAAACGTTGATTTTAGAATCTAAACACAAACGGTTATGTTACTGTATGCATTCGTATATATATATATATATATATATATATATATATATATATATATATATATACATATAATTTGTTGTAAATATAGCTCCACTTAAGCATTGTGAAATCCATAACAAAATTCAGAGAACTCAACGTGAAAATTCATGAGAGCTGCACTGCTACAAAGAATTGGATTAGTTATAAAGAGCTGTGTGGGGTCTTTCATAAAGAAAAAAATAATTTAGTATTACTGAAACCTGACTATTGATCACTTTCTCAGACATTTTCTTTCTTCTGCGATGGGGGTAACACCACACTTTAAACACTTCTGTACCAACCAGACTGCAGGTTTACTGCTTTATGTTAATCAATAACAGTAAATTTTTCATGGTGATTGATGCAATGTTGTTTCACCTGCAGATACCACTAGTTCTGCTGCCATCCTGGAATTTACTACACAGTCAGCCTCTCGCCTGTTAAAAATTTGATTGGCATGGTAAGGCATCTAGTCAAGTTTTCTTCTTGTGTACAATATTTAAATGCATTTTTTACTACACTAATAAATGCTTAAACACACACACACACACATACACACACACACACACACACACACACACACACACACACACACACACACACACACACACACACACAAAAAACACATTTAATTTCTCCCAAAACACATGTTTTATACTTTATAAAGAAGCTGTGATGTTAAATATAATCGATCTTTGCAACCATTTATCAGTACCTAGTGTTGCCTTCTTGGATTTGAACTGCATCAGTAGATCTTGAAGATATGTGGTCAACACAATGATACATTGTCTAGTATCACGCTTTACAAGACAAGTAATACTACACACAGAGGCTCCAAATGCAGAGATAAAACTTCAACAAGCAAAGGAGAGTAGTAGTGCTGAAATTGAATTCATCCTCAAGGGGG
Source organism: Protopterus annectens (assembly GCF_019279795.1). NCBI lineage: Eukaryota > Metazoa > Chordata > Ceratodontiformes > Protopteridae > Protopterus > Protopterus annectens. The sequence continues at coordinate 560,780,375 of NC_056741.1, read as the reverse complement.
TCTGAATGGAGAGATAAAAAGTCAGCAAGCAATGGAGAGTAGTAGTGCTGAAACTGAATTAATCCTCAAGTCTTGGTGAGTACCTTCATGAGGTGGATCCTGTTTTTCTACAAAATCTCACCAAGGCAACACTGATAAATAGACTGTATTTATATAGCATATATCATGGATAGAAGTAGGTCAAAATTAAAAAAGATAGCTGGGTGCATAAGACCCAGGATAAAAAAGTCCCTAAACCTGGTAGGTGTACTGGCGCCAGGACTAGAAAAAAAATGGCAGTGTAGAATCCTCAAAATACGGAAACATTCCTACAATGGAACCAGGCCAGGCCCGGTGGGGGGGGTGCCACTTGTTGTAGAAGGAAGTAGTAGTCCACAAAAATCACAAAAACCGATAGGCCAAAGAAGAGGCATAAAGACAATAAAGTGGACTATTGAGGATAAGAAAAAAATTATGTATTGTTACTATTATGCAAAAAGCCCAGAATTTCCAGACACAAGATATACAAAACGATTTAGAGAGAAATTAAAGGAAAGAAAAATACTTCCTCAAGAAAAACTGTCAGCAGCTTCAAATAAAAAGTTGTATTCATTAATACAAAAGATTTGTGAAAAACAGTATATAGATTAAGCAACTTTGATCTGTTTGGAAATAGAAGCATCTGATGAATTTCGAAAATATAAACAACAAAATCTAGAGATTTTTGAAAAGTATAAAAAGAAATATAGACATGAGAAAGAAAGAGAGATTTGATATGGTGCAATATTTATGCAAAAGAGAAAACCAAATTAATATAAAGAAGGCACCCCCAGAGATCTTCAAAGAGAAATACAGGCAAAGGCATCCAGATATGGAAAATTTCACAATAAAAAAATAATATCACAAAGAGGGAATGTAGAAAAGAAGATTAGTAAAGTAAAAGGTAAAAAAAAAATAGAAGTGAAGTTATGGAGTGCCTCTGAAGTGACGGATTTGGTATAGAAGGTCTAACAACATGATAAGAGTGAGTCCCCAAAGTAAGGAAAAGCAGGAAGATCAGGAGACATCTGGAAAACTATGGACATGGAAAAGAAAAACAGATTTAGTGCAGTGTAATATTTATGCAAAGGAGAAAGCAAAACTAACCAATACAAAAAGAACAGCACCAAAGATATTTGAAGAGAAATACAGGCAAAGGAATCTGGACATGGAAAACTTAACAATACAAAAAATAAGAAGACTAAGAGGAAAAGTAGAAAAGGAGATTAGTAATGGAGAAGTTAAAGAAATCAAAACTGAGGTTATGGAGTACCTGTGAAGTGAAGGATTCAGTGTAGAAAAGCAAATTCAGAAAGCGGCATAACAGGATAGACTAATGGATATCCAAATTAAGGGGAAACCAGTGGAATGGGAAGGAATTGGTCAGGTGCAATATGAAGATATTTTGGAGCCTTACACAGGAAACCAGTATAAATGCTCACTTGAAGTTGGACAGCAAAGGAAGGAACAGGAAACTGTGGAAACTCTGATGCAGTCAATGTTGAGGAGTGATAAGCCAGTGAGTTCCCATATGAAAGAGCAACGGATGGCATAGGATGAAATTAAAGAGAATGTGCCACAGGAAGATGCTATAGAACTTTCTATAGAATGCCCGCAGGAAATGTAAAACAAGGGATGTGCCCTCGGTATGGAAGAAAATGAGCTAAGAAAAGAGTGGCTTGATTTAATAGACATAGCTGATAGACATATAAAGATCAATGAAAGAACTAGACTGCAGAAGATCAATAAAACCCAATAAGTCAGAAGTCTGATAAAACAAATGAACACAGTAATTAGGACTGTCCATAGAGATCCATGTGATATAACAAAAGTAAACAGGATATATTACTGTGGAGCTAAATGAACGAGTGATAAAGTTCTACCACAAGAACACAGGGTAGTGAGGGAAAGGAAGGGGAGAAACTGACCTGGCCAAGGCATTTGACACAATACCCGACTTGGCCATTGTCAACAAACTCAAGAGGTTAGGTACAAACCCGCATGTCACTGAGTGGATAGACAACTGGCTCACATACAGGACCCAGGAAGTTAGAATTGGGGAGTCCACCACTACATAGAAGCCAGTCACAAGTGGAGTCCCTCAGGGATCAGTCCTTCGACTGTGCCTTTTTGGCATTTACTTCTCAGTAGTCAAGGCCAATGTCAGTGGTCTCTGGCTGACTAAATTTGCAGATGATTACAAATTAGAAGCTGTCATTGACTCTTAACACTGGCAGAAATGTTCTCCAGGAAGGGCTGACACAGACAAATAACTGGTGTCAGAGCCATGGGCTAAAACTAAATGCCAAGAAATGCATAATACTATCCTTTGGGACGTCATCCATCCTTGGTAACTATCATATTGACAACACAACCAGGGACTTAGGGACACACACAGATAGTAATCTAGCCTTTGATCATCACATGTCTACAGTCGTGAGGAAATCATTCTGTGTTGCGCAACTTATAAACAAAGGTTCATAGGTTCATAGGTTCATAGGTTGGTACTAGGCTATCGGCCCTAGGGCCTATACAAGCCTAGCCATAACAATTCCCTGGCTATTTACTTCCCTGGACCCCTGTCTAGCAAGGCGATTGATGTGATCCCTGGGGTGAATTTCCTTTTTCCCATCCAATTGTCAAGGTTCCTTTTAAAGAGGGCCAAAGAGGCACTCTGCTTGACATGTATGGGCAGTCTATTCCAGAGTCTGGGGAATCTCTGGGTCAGGAACCTATCCCTCCAGCATGTTTTGTTTATTGTGATGACAAGGTTTAGATCCCTGGAGCATGTGGCTCTGAGGGATTGGGATTTCTTTAAGTGTAGCATGTCCAACAGCTCTGGGTTTGACATGGCCTTGTATGTTAAGCAGAGATCGCCTCTGAGTAGACAATATGCGACAAAGTATAGCTGAAGTTTTTTAAGGTGGTCAGCATAGGGCATCTGCTTTAGGCCTGTGATTATTTTAGTGAGGTATTTCTGCAGCCTTTCCAGTTGTTGCAGATGTCCTGATAGGTACATACCAAACCATCATTGTATTCTATAATGGGTCTAATGAGGGATGAGTACAGTGGGACAATGACCTAATTTTTTCTGGATGAAAATCCCTTAGTGATGAGGTGTGCCACATAGAAGGATTTCCTGACTATTGTGATGATGTGATTATCGAAGGTGAGACCACTGTCCACCTGTGTCCCTAAGTCTCTTATCAAACTTTTGGTGTTTAGTGCACTGCCACCAATGTGGTAATTAACGGGTACATGTTTTTTCCCCAAAGGGGATAACCATACATTTCCTGGCATTGAGCTTGAGCCCATGGCTCTGGCACCAAGCATCTGTTTCTGTAAGGCCCTTTTGTAGAGTATCCACATAGTTTGGGGATTCAATAATGGCTCCCAGTTTGCGGTCATCTGCGAACTTTGTTAGCCAGAGTCCTTTATTGTTGGCCTGTACTTCAGAGAAGTAGATGCCAAACAAGAGCGGTCCCAGGACTGAATCCTGAGGTACTCCACTTGTCACTTGTCTGGAGCTGGATTTGGAGTTGGCTACTTTTACAGTATGGGTTGTCAGTAAGCCAGTTGGCAACCCATCGAGTGACGTAGGGAAGAATGTCAAGCTTAGTAAGTCTGTCTATGATTCCAGAGTGGGGGATGGTGTCAAAGGCCTTGGCAAGATCCAGATAAGCTGTGTGGACCACCTTACCCTCGTCCACGGCTCTGGAGACTGAATTGAAGAAGTTAATCAGGGTCAGGAGACAAGATCAGTCCTTCATGAGCCCAAACTGGGTGGGGTCCAGTGTTTGAAGGTTGCCAATGTCTTTGTTTATAAGTTCCATGATAATACATTCCATGGCCTTGCAGATCAGGCTTGTCAGACTGATGGGGTGGTAGTTCCCCGGATCCAAGTTGGATCCCCCTTGTGGAGTGGGATGACTGTAGCTGTGCGCCACTCAGTGGGCATGAAGCCTGAAGTGAGGCTGTGATTAAACATGACACTTAGGCGAGGTGCCAGTTCATTTTGTAGTTCATGTAGTGGCATTTAAGTCCAAGGAAGTCATTGCTCTACTGTATTCGGCATTCATCAGACCTATTATTGAGTACAATGAACCCTTTGGTATGTACGTAACCAGGCATATCCAACAACTGGAATGTCCACAGAGGTTCCTCACTAAATGAATACAGGGCATAAGTAGTATGTCCTATGCAGACTGCCTCAAGATCCTATCCCTGTATTCTGTCTCCTACAGGCTTTTGAGGTGAGATCTATGTCTGGCACACAGGGCATTGTCAAACTCCACTCTAATGGACCTCCTGCATATCCACAAAACAAACAGTACCAGAATTACCCATTCTAAAGACTTAAACCTTGCCTGTGATATAAATAGGACCTGCTGGAGATATAGGTATGTATCCCAGAGACTACCCCATCTATGGAACAGGCTCCCCATCCATGTGAAGCAGAGTTGCTCTCTAATGCAATTCAGGTGCAAATTGGACAACTGGATGGGAAACAGAAATTCATCCCTGGTTTGGCAGCTATGTCTCTAATGCAAACACGTAACCTGTAAATGGTTCATCTCTCAGGCCCATGCTTACACTTATCAAGAGTATCAGAACTTGTTAGAGATTTAGGATGAATGGCTAGGCTTTAAAAGACCCTTGTGGTCATTAGCCTAGTAAACACCTATGTACCTATGAATACTACCATGGAAGTGTTGACTAGCGAAAATTATAAATCAATTAAAACAAGAAGTGTCACTGTTAGAAGACTATAGAAGAGGGAACAGATCAACAAAAATAATAAGAAAGATAGATGTGATGAAAGCAATGAGCAGTATTAGAACAGACCAGGCTCTATCATGCACTATCGCAAGTAAACTAAAAATCACAGCACAATCGGAAAAACTTATAAGATACACAGATAAATTTAAAGGAAAAGTACAAAATAAACAATTTATTGATGACCCAAAAATGTTTTATAACATAAGTGGGAAACAAGATAAAAGGAATTGAAAGACTGCCAATAAAAGAAAAAAATAGATACATTTTGGAGGACTATCTATGAAGATCCTGTGGAACATAACAAAGATACTAAATGGATAGAAGAAGTAACAGAAAGAATAAGAAGTTTAAAGGCACAGGATATGAAATGGGATGAAGTAACAGCCAGAGAGATTAAAACAAAATTAAGAAAAGCCTCTAACTGGAAAACCCCAGGCCCAGATGCAGTATCTAACCTTTGGCTACAAGTATTAACTTTTTTTCATGAAGATTTAGCCATGAGTAAGTACTATTTATAATCATACCCCAAACATACACCAATCTGACTAACAACAGGAAAAACATGCTCCTACTTAACACTGAACCTGCAAGCTACCCTAAAAATTATAGACCAATAACTTGCCTTCTGATGACATATAAACTATACATGGGAATTGATGCTGACAGAGTTTATAGTCATTTAGAAGAAAACTCAATTATGGCAGTAGAACAAAAGAGCAATAAATGAAAGTCATATGGTACAAAAGATCATTTGTTGTTAAATAAAGTCATAGTGGAGAACTGTAAAAAGTAGAAGAATCTAAGTATGGCATGGATTGACTACAAAGAAGCATTTGATAGTATCCCACATTCATGGATAAAAGAGTGCTTAAAAATGTATAAGACACTCCCTACACTGATTGACTACATTACAATGACCATGAAACAGTGGCAGACCACTTTGCAATTAAGCCATAACAAAGGACAAATTATTATCCCATGGATAAAAATTCAAAGGGAGATATTCCATGGTGGCTCTCTGTCACATCTGCTATTCTGCCTTGCCCTTAACCCATTAATCTGTCTACTTAACAGCTTAGCCCATGGCTATAATTTGGCTCCTAGAAAACAACAAAGTGTAAAGACTTCCCATCTTCTCTTTGTCAATGATTTAAAACTATATAGCTCATCAGATGAGGAAGTAAAAGTAGAACTTGAAGTTGTCAAAACTTTTTCAGATGATATAAGAATGTCATTTGGTCTTGATAAATATGCAAAATAACCTTTAAAGCAGTAAAACTGCAGCACCAGGAAAACATCAGTTTGGGACAAGAATGTGATATAAAAGAACTTGAGCAAGAGGGAGTGTATAAATATTTGAGAACTAATTAAGGATCAACAATAAAACATGAACAAATGCGAATAAAACTTAGTAAGGAATACTTTAGAGACTTAAATTAATCCTGAAAACAGCACTGACATCTAGGAACAAAATCCAAGCTATAAACCAATTTGCTCTTCCTGCCCTAACTTACAGCTTTGGAGTGATTGACTGGCCCGAAAACTTGTTGGCTAGATTAGATAGGAAAACAAGAAGGATGCTTCATGCTCACCAAATGATTTATAAAAATCAGTGCATACCAAGATTATATATTCCTCATTCTGAAGGAGGGATGGACCTCCTTGAAATTGATTACATATATAGATCTGAAATCGTGGAACTCTACACATATCTGCTGATCTCACAAGACCCAAGCATAGTGAAAGTTTAGAAATATGAGGAGAATAAATCTAAGATGACTTCTCTACTTAATCTAGCAGAAGAATATCGGTGTCAAGCAGGAATGGAAATCAAACCAGAAGTAGACAAAAATCAGGCAGCAACTGAATGTGCCAAAAAACAAAAGAAAGAATATAAGGTGAAGGACCAGACGACAAGGGAAGAAATGTGGAAAATGCATAAATATAGTTGCAGGCATAGAAAACTTGTAGAAGAACCTCATGTTGATCAGGAACGAATGCAGGAATGGTTAAGGAGAGGTGAATTCAAACCAAGAGATGAAAGGTTAATATTGGTGACCCAAGATAGTGGGCTACGTACATGCTGGTTTAGAAAGTCCAATGAACATGTGGAAGAAACAGACAAATGTAGGTTTTGTAAAACCAAATTGGAAACAGTCGCACATCTTGTTACTGGTTGTGATATACTAATGGCAGAAGGACTGTATACTGAAAGGCATAATAATGTGGCAAGACTGATGTACTGGGGACTGTGCAAACATTACGGTACTGAAGTGGCTGAAAAACACTGGAAACATGAGTCACAAAGCATCATAAAAAATGATGAAGTTTACATCACATGGGTTGGCCCATTGCCAACAGTTCAAAGATAGATGATAGGAAACTGGATATAGTGGCCCATGAAAAGAAGAAAACAGTAGCATTGATCATTGAAATTGCCACACCCAGTGATTACAGTGTCATGCATACAGAGAGACACAAAATCATAAAATATTAGGATCTGCAGGCAGAAATGAAGGCAATGTGAAAGAAAGATTTATTTATTTATTATTTTATTTTACATTTGTTGACCGGGCTAGTCCAGCTGGACATACATCCGTTTTCAGTAGAGGCCCGGGGAGAAAAGCTCCAACACTAGCAGTAAACAAAAAATATAAACAAAACAACGATATGAATGAAAAAGTACAAAGTACAAAGGTAGCCTTGTTTAAAAACAAATGACAAAAACAGACAATTATATAGATATGCATCATATACAGTTAGTCTAACAAAAACAGATATGCAAAACACAAAGATAGAATTGAATGAGACAAAGAATTTATAGTATAGCCTATTTCTAAGATGTAAAACGTCTAAAAAATTGAAAGTCTTATTTAGAGGCATAGTCAGGGGAGGGGAGGAAAGTTAGGAGTAGTGGAGAAGCAATTTCAGTCAGGGTTAGCACAAGGACAAAGCCACTGAGTTTTAAGATGTTCTTTGATATGTTTTTTGAAAAGAGAGGTAGAGTTTTGGTTAGATATTTCATGAGGGAGTTGATTCCAGGTTTTTCCTGCAGTATTTGAAAATAGTGAGTCCCCAGCTTTATTGTAAGATTTAGTCAAGGATACTAGGAGTTTATTAGCAGAGCGTAGAGTAGCTAGGTTTTTATAGGGTGAGATCAATGTAGTAAGGCTAGGGGTATTATCAGGGTAGAAAAGGGTCTTATGAATGATAAGTAACTGTTGATAGAGTAGGTGGTTATTCAGTTCTAACCAATCTAGTTGTTTGAGGTTAAGACAGTGGTGAGTTCTGAGGGGAGTAGCAGTACTGAATCTAGCTATATTATTGTAACAGGTAGAGAGTTTGGTAATGTTATTTTTAGATAATTTAGTATATATAGCAGAGGCATAGAAAGGGGTGGAGATAAGGTGGGTCTGGGCAATGTATTTTCTAGCTAATGGGGTAAGGAAGGGTTTAATTCTATAGAGAGTACCAATTTTGTTGTTAACAGCTTTAATGGTGGTGTTAATATGGTCATCAAAATTAAGATGGTTGTCAATAGTTACACCTAATAGGCGAGTGGTCATATCTGGGTTAATATTGGTAGCATTATTAGAGGATATAGTGAAGAATGGTGTGGGAGATTTGTGAGTAGGAGTAAAGAGAAGTAGTTTTGTTTTTTTGGGATTTAGGAGGAGGCATTGTTGCAAAAACCATTTTTCTACATTTTGGAAAACCGTTTGGGTGAGGGACTGGAGGGAGGGAACATTTTTTGCAGTGCAGATTAAAGTTGAGTCATCAGCATATTGAATGCAGGTGGCTTGAGGTATATTCAAGTGTAGGTCATTGATAAATAATGAAAAAAGAAGGGACCTAAGATTGAGCCTTGTGGAACACCAATATTTACTGGGAGTAAAGAAGATAGGTTATTGTCCCAAAGCACTGCTTGTTGCCTGTTTTGGAGATAACTCCTAAACCATTGAAGTGCTTGTGAGTCAAGTGAATAGAGATTTAGTTTGTCAAGAAGTATATTATGGTTAACCATATCAAAGGCTTTTGACAGGTCTATGAACAGTCTTGGAGGAAAAGAGGTTATTATTCGATTATTATTAATAGAGTCAGTGAAGGAAAGAAGGGCAGTTGTAGTGCTGTGGAAAGGTCTGAAGCCATGTTGACAGTTGGCTAGAAGTTTATTTTGTAGAAGCTAGTTGAGAATTTGTTTGTGTATGCATCTTTCCATTATCTTTGATAATGGAGAGAGTAAGGCAATAGGGCGAAAGTTTGAAAGCTCAGTAGAAGAGCCCCTTTATGTAGAGGAATTATGTGAGATATTTTCCATAAGGTGGATTTTTCCTTCAGAGATAGTCCTGTTTATAAGTATGGATATGGGGTAGGCTATAGCTTTTGCAGCAATTTGTAGGTATTCAGATGGGAGTTGGTCAGCAGATGGGGTACAAGGTTTAAGTTTTTTGAGAAGCTTAAAAATATGAGATGTAGCGACAGGTTGAATATGAAAGGTATTAGATGAGGTTTTAGAGGTATTTGGTAAGGAAGCAGTAGGTGTGGGTAATGAATTAGCTAGAGTTTGAATGGCTTCTGTAAAATAATTGTTAAAGGCATCTGGGATCTGGGTGGAATTGTTGAGGTTGAAGCCTGAAGGGTAGGAGTAGTTGAATGTCCTGGTTTAAGAAGTTTATTAATACCAGACCAAAATTTTGAGGGTTTGTTGACTGGTTTGTTGAAGGTGAAGATAAAATTCCTTTTATCTCTAAGAGTATCTTTCTTGGTGGCATTTCTTAATTGTTTAAAGAGGAGGTGATCAGATGGACATTTGGTAGCTCTCCATTTGGCCCATATTTTATTTCTTAGGATCATTTTTGCTTAGTTTGTTTAGTTAGCCATGGGGCAGATTTGGATCTTATCCTAGTAGAGCAAAAGGAGCGTGATAGTCTAGGATTTTAAGAAAGTTGGTGTTAAAGTAGGTCACTGCCTCATCAAGTGCAAGGTGAGTCAGTGGAGACCAGTCACATGCTTGCAATTCATTCAGGAAATTATCAGGTTTGAAGAATTTTTTGAGCGGGATGTGTTGAGTTTATGGGTAGTTGGGATGTGCAATTTTGTGTAATAACATATGTAAAGAAATGGTGACTAATATTATCAGGAAGGGTTCCTGGAGTATAAATGCTAGGTGGTTATTAATAAGGATCCAGTCAAGAGTTGTTTCTTTCCTATTTGGTTTATGGATTCTAGTTGGAGTGGTTATTAATTGAGAGAATCCATAGAGATTTATGTGGTTAGGGTGCTGGGATGAACAGGTTATCCAGTCAATGTTAAAGTCACCAAGTATAATGGTTTCTTGGGGTAGTTGGTTAGAAAGTGAACTAAGTAAGTTTTCTAGAATATGAGTATTGTTTCCAGGGGGAAGATATATACAAATTAGGTAGATAGATTTGTTGTTATTAATTTGGAGTTTGGTAGATAATATTTCAGATTTGGAGTCTAGCGATGGAAGTTCATTATAGAGGGTAACTTGGAGATTAGATTTATAGATAATGGCTATACCTCCGCCTTTCTTCTTTATGCGGTCACATCTAAGTATGTTATAGCCAGGAGGGTAATTTCCTGGTCTTGTGTAGAGGGTTTTAGCCAGGTTTCTGTAAGACATAGAATATCAAATGAAAGTCCAGGAGGAATGTAGGTGGTGTAATTTGTTATTTATACTTCTAATATTAAGGTGAGCTATTCGAAGTGGAGTACCTCAGGGTTCAGTCCTGGCGCCGCTCTTGTTTGGCATCTACTTCTCTGAAGAACAGGTCAACACTAAGGGATTCTGGCTAACAAAGTTTGCAGATGACTGCAAACTGGGAGGCATTATTGAATCCCTAAATGATGTGGATACTCTACAAAAGGGCCTTACAGAAACAGATGCTTGGTGCCAGAGCCATGGGCTCAAGCTCAATGCCAAGAAATGTATTGTTATCCCCTTGGGAAAAACATGTATCCATGAATTACCATATAGGTGGCAATACACTAAACACAGAAAGTGTGATAAGAGACTTAGGGACACAGGTGGACAGTGGTCTCACCTTTGATAACCACATCGCCACAACAGTCAGGAAATCCTTCTATGTGGCACACCTCATCACGAAGGGCTTTTCATCCAGAAAAAAGGAGGTCATTGTCCCACTGTACTCACCCCTCATTAGACCCATTATAGAATACAACGCCCCATTTGGTATGTACCTCTCAAGACATCTGCAACAACTGGAAAGGCCTCAGAAATACCTCACTAAAAGAATCACAGGCCTAAAGCAGATGCCCTACGCTGACCGCCTTAAAAACTCCAGCTATACTTTGTGCATATCGTCTACTCAGAGGCGATCTCTGCTTAACATACAAGGCCATGTCAAACCCAGAGCTGTTGGACATGCTACACTTAAAGAAATCCCAATCCCTCAGAGCGACACGCTCCAGGGATCTAAATCTTGTCATCACAATAAACAAAACATGCTGGAGGGATAGGTTCCTGACCCAGAGACTCCCCAGACTCTGGAATAGATTGCCCATACATGTCAAGCAGAGTGCCTCTTTGGACCTCTTCAAGAGGAACCTTGACGTTTGGATGGGAGAAAGGAAATTCACCCCAGGGATCACGTCAGTCACCCTGCTAGACAGGGGTCCAGGAAAGTAAATAATGTGGGAAGAAATAGCCAGGGAATTGTTATGGCTAGGCTTGTATAGGCCCTAGGGCTGATAGCCTAGTACCAACCTATGAACCTAAAGAGTGCTTAAAATGTATAAGACACTCCCTACACTGATCGACTACATTACAGTGACCATGAAACAGTGGCAGACCACTTTGCAATTAAGCCATAACAAAGGACAAATTATTATCCCAAGGATAAAAATTCAAAGGGAGATATTCCATGGTGGCTCTCTGTCACATCTGCTATTCTGCCTTGCCCTTAACCCATTAATCTGTCTACTTAACAGCTTAGCCCATGGCTATAATTTGGCTCCTAGAAAACAACAAAGTGTAAAGACTTCCCATCTTCTCTTTGTCAATGATTTAAAACTATATAGCTCATCAGATGAGGAAGTAAAAGTTGAACTTGAAGTTGTCAAAACTTTTTCAGATGATATAAGAATGTAATTTGGTCTTGATAAATATGCAAAAGCAACCTTTAAAGCAGTAAAACTGCAGCACCAGGAAAACATCAGTTTGGGACAAGAATGTGATATAAAAGAACTTGAGCAAGAGGGAGTGTATAAATATTTGAGAACTAATTAAGGATCAACAATAAAACATGAACAAATGCGAATAAAACTTAGTAAGGAATACTTTAGAGACTTAAATTAATCCTGAAAACAGCATTGACATCTAGGAACAAAATCCAAGCTATAAACCAATTTGCTCTTCCTGCCCTAACTTACAGCTTTGGAGTGATTGACTGGCCCGAAAACTTGTTGGCTAGATTAGATAGGAAAACAAGAAGGATGCTTCATGCTCACCAAATGATTTATAAAAATCAGTGCATACCAAGATTATATATTCCTCGTTCTGAAGGAGGGATGGACCTCCTTGAAATTGATTACATATATAGATCTGCAATCCTGGAACTCTACACATATCTGCTGATCTTACAAGACCCAAACATAGTGAAAGTTTAGAAATATGAGGAGAATAAATCTAAGATGACTTCTCTACTTAATCTAGCAGAAGAATATCGGTGTCAAGCAGGAATGGAAATCAAACCAGAAGTAGACAAAAATCAGGCAGCAACTGAATGTGCCAAAAAACAAAAGAAAGAATATAAGGTGAAGGACCAGACGACAAGGGAAGAAATGTGGAAAATGCGTAAATATAGTTGCAGGCATAGAAAACTTGTGGAAGAACCTCATGTTGATCAGGAACGAATGCAGGAATGGTTAAGGAGAGGTGAATTCAAACCAAGAGATGAAAGGTTAATATTGGTGACCCAAGATAGTGGGCTATGTACATGCTGGTTTAGAAAGTCCAATGAACATGTGGAAAAAACAGACAAATGTAGGTTTTGTAAAACCAAATTGGAAATAGTTGCACACCTTGTTGCTGGTTGTGACATACTAATGGCAGAAGGACTGTATACTGAAAGGCATAATAATGTGGCAAGACTGATGTACTGGGGACTGTGCAAACATTACGGTACTGAAGTGGCTGAAAAACACTGGAAACATGAGCCACAAAGCATCATAAAAAATTATGAAGTTTATATCACATGGGTTGGCCCATTGCCAACAGTTCAAAGATAGATGCTAGGAAACTGGATATAGTGGCCCATGAAAAGAAGACAACAGTAGCATTGATCATTGAAATTGCCACACCCAGTGATTACAGTGTCATGCATACAGAGAGACACAAAGTCATAAAATATTAGGATCTGCAGGCAGAAATGAAGGCAATGTGAAAGAAAGATACCCAGACAGTTCCAATAGTAGTTAGAGCAAAGAGTCTGTTAACAAAGAATCTATTGCCAATACATGTAACCTTGTACGAATTGCAGAAGGAGTCATTACTGGGAACATTGCAGGCTCTGCAAAGAGCACTTTTGGCTGACATCAAAGATTGAAACAATACTAATTTCACAAACGTTACTCATATTTTGACTTAAGAATGGGGTCCATTCCAGTCATGGTATTAGAAACCTGAAAGACTTGGAGAAATTAAAAAAGAAGGAGGTCCAAATGGAAAGATGATAAGTCAGCAAGCAAAGGAGAGTAGTATTGCTAGAATTGAATTCATCCTCAAGTCTTGGTAAGTACCTTCACAAGGTGGACCCTGCTTTTCACAAAATCTCACCAAGACGACACTGATATACAGTTTGTATTTTATATAGCATATATCATGGATAGAAGTAGGTTAAAAATTAAAAAGATAGCTGGGTGCACAAGACCAAGGTTAAAAAAGTACCCAATCCTGGTAGGCTCACTGGTGCCAGGACAGGAAAAAAAATGAGAGTGTAGAATTCTCAAGACATGAAAACATTTCTACAATGGGGATAGGCTAGGCCCAGGGGAAGGATGGCCTCCCTGTTGTAGAAGGAAGTAGTAGTCCACAAAAACCACAAAAATTGATAAGTGAAAAAGAGCCATAAAGATGATATAGTGGACTATTGAGAATAAGAAAGAAAGTATGTATTGTCACTAGTATGCAAGAATCCCAGAATTTCCAGATAGAAGATATATGAAAAAAATAAGAGAGAAATTAGAGGAAAGAAAAATACTTCCACAAGAAAAACTGTCAAAAGCTTCAAATGAAAATTTGTGTTTATTAATACAAAAGATGTATGAAAAACATTATTTAGACCAAGTAACCTTGATCCATTTGGAAAAAGAAGCATCTGAGGAAGTGCAAAAATATAAAGAACAAAATCTAGAGACTGTTGAAAGGTATAAAAAAAGAAACATGGACATGGCAAAAAAAGAAAGAGAGACCTGATATGGGAAATCGATGCTCCACACCTATGGTCACCCCCTTGTTAGTCAGGTCTGACCATAAGCTAATCACCCTTAACATCCACATCCCACCCCCACCCCCCAGTAAGGAAACCTCCATAAAAAACTTCTTCAAAGCCAGCTTCATGCTACTCAAGTCAGAAGTGACAAACTTCATGACACCCATGCAGATGGGAACTGAAAGTTCAACTGCTGAATCCTACACTAAGGCACTGTACGAGCACATCCACTCATGCATGAATAGTGCCATCCCAAATAGAACCAAGATGCTCTCTGTCCAAAAAAAGGAAGCCAATCTGGTGGTCCCTGCCATAAACAAACTTTACAACAAAAGGAAGAAACTGTTGCAGAAAAGAGGAAAATCCCAGGATGCAAAAAACTTCCTTACCAGCCTCAGTAAGAAATTGAGATCCCTCATAAAATCCTCCAAAGCTAGTTACAAAAATAAAATTGCCAAAGATTCCAAAGACAACTACAAGGAATTTTATAACTATGTCAAGAACCTAAATGGCAATGCTCAGATCTGCTCTGAGCTAAAACAGAATGGCATTAAATATACTGATCCCAAGGATATTGCCAATATCCTGGCAGATCGATTCAGTGCCAATTTCACCCTCCCTCTCACCCCCTAAATGGCCCATCTCAATACCGGAAGATTGCCAAATTCTGGTAATAACAGCCACACAGGTAAAAAACGCACTCTTCAAAGCTAAGAATACAGCATCCGTGGGACCAGATGACATCCTGGGCTGTGTACTACATGAACTACAATATGAACTGGCACCTCACCTAAGTGTCATGTTTAATCACAGCCTCACCTCAGGTTTTGTGCCCACTGAGTGGCTTAGAGCTACAGTTATCCCACTCCACAAGGGGGGATCCACCTTGTATCCTGGAAACTACCATTCCATCAGTCTGACAAGCCTTATCTGCAAGGCCATGGAGTGTATTATCATGGAACTTATAAACAAAGACATTGGCAACCTTCAAACACTGGACCCCACCCAGTTTGGTTTTGTGAAGGGCCGATCTTGTCTCCTGAACCTGATTGACTTCTTCGAATCAGTCTCCAGTGCCATGGACAAGGGTAAGGTGATCCACACAGCCTATCTAGGCCTTGCCAAGGCCTTTTACACCATCTCTCACTCTGGAATCATAGATAAACTTACTAAGCTGGACATTGATCCCTACATCACCCAATGGGTTGCTAAATGGCTTACTGATAGAAGTAGCCAACTCCAAATCCAGCTCCAGACAAGTGACAAGTGGAGTACCTCAGGATTCAGTCCTGGGACCGCTCTTGTTTGGCATCTACGTCTCTGAAGTACAGGCCAACACTAAGGGACTCTGGATAACAAAGTTTGCAGATGACTGCAAACTGGGAGCCATTATTGAATCCCCAAATAATGTGGATACTCTACAAAAGGGCCTTACAGAACCAGATGCTTGGTGCCAGAGCCATGGGCTCAAGCTCAATGCCAAGAAATGTATAGTTATCCCCTTTGGGAAAAAAACATGTATCCGTGAATTACCATATAGGTGGCAGTACACTAATCACTGAAAGTGTGATAAGAGACTTAGGGACACAGGTGGACAGTGGTCTCACCTTTGATAACCACATCACCACAACAGTCAGGAAATCCTTCTATGTGGCACACCTCATCACTAAGGGCTTTTCATCCAGAAAAAAGGAGGTCATTGTCCCACTGTACTCATCCCTCATTAGACCCATTATAGAATACAACGCCCCATTTGGTATGTACCTCTCAAGACATCTGCAACAACTGGAAAGGCCGCAGAAATACCTCACTAAAAGAATCACAGGCCTAAAGCAGATGCCTTAGGCTGACTGCCTTAATAAACTCCAGCTATACTCTGTCGCATATCGTCTACTCAGAGGCGATCTCTGCTTAACATACAAGGCCATGTCAAACCCAGAGCTGTTGGACATGCTACACTTAAAGAAATCCCAATCCTTCAGAGCCACACGCTCCAGGGATCTAAACCTTGTCATCGCAATAAACAAAACATGCTGGAGTGATAGGTTCCTGACCCAGAGACTCCCCAGACTCTGGAATAGCTTGCCCATACATGTCAAGCAGAGTGCCTTTTTGGTTCTTTTCAAAAGGAACCTTGATGATTGGATGGGAGAAAGGAAATTCACCCCAGGGATCACGTCAGTCACCCTGCTAGACAGGGGTCCAGGGAAGTAAATAGTGCGGGAAGAAATAGCCATGGAATTGTTATGGCTAGGCTTGTATAGGCCCTAGGGCTGATAGCCTAGTACCAACCAACCTACGAACCTATGAACAAAAAAAGCAGCCCCAAAGATATTCAAAGAGAAATACAGGCAAAGGTACCCAGATATGGAAAATTTCACAGTAAAGAAAGAAGATCACAAAGAGGGAATGTAGAACAGAAGACTGGTAAAGTAGAAGTTAAAAAAATAGAAGTTGAAGTTATGGAATAATTGTGAAGTGGAGAATTTAGTGTAGAAAGTCTAACACTAGTTATATCACAGCATGATGGAATGAGTCCCAAAGTAAAGAGAAACAGGAGGAGCAGGAAACATCTGAAGAAGAAATATGGACATTTTAAAGAAAAAAAAGATTTAACATGGTGTAATATTTACGCAGAGGAGAAAGCAAAACTAATTAATACAAAAAGAGGACCACCAAAGATATTTGAAGAGAAATACAGGCAAAGTCATCCAGACATGGAAAATTTTACAATACAAAAAAATAAGAAAACAAAGAGGAAAAGTAGAAAAGAAGATTAGTAATGGAAAAGTAAAAGAAATAGAAACTGAGGTTATGGAATACCTACAAAGTGAAGGATTTAGTTTAGAAAATCTAACTCAGAAAACACCACAGCAAGACAGAGCAATTTATCCCCAAATTAAGGAGAAACCACTGGAGTGAGAAATATCTGATCATTGCCATATGAAGATACTTTGGAGCCTTCCATAGGAAACCAGTACAAATGTTCAGCTGGAGTTGCACAGCAAGGGAAGGAACAGGAAACTGTGGCAACTCTGATGCAGTCAATGTTGTGGAGTGATAGGCCAGTGAGTTCCAATATGAAAGAGCAACGGATGATACAGGATGAAACTGTGGAGAATGTGGCACAGGAAGATGCTCTGGAAATGCCCACTGGAAATGGAAAACAAAGAATGTGCTCTAAGTTTAGAAGAAAATGATCTAAGAGAAGAACTGCTTGATTTAATAGTGATGGATAGACATTTTAAGATCAATGAAAGAAATAGACTACAGAAAGTCAATAAAACCCCCCAAATTAGAAGTTTGATAAAACAAATGAGCACAGTAATTAAGACTGTCCATAGATATTCATGTAATGTAACAGAAGTAAACAGGATATATTACCATGTAGCTAAATTAATCCAAAAAGGAAGACTTCAACCACCACAGCAATGAGCAGCAAAAAACAGCATAATAAAAACAAAATAAACTAGAAATAAAACAAGACTTTTAATAACAAAACAGTGTGTGCTTTCATGAAAAACAGTTTCTCAGACCTTAATAGAAAACAACAAACCACAGCCCTTATCAAGAGAGCTAAACCAGAAGGCAGAGCCTGAATAGCTAACTGAAAGCAGCAGTATTTTAGAGCTCCATATAACTAGTTAAATAACACAGGAAAAAATATTATTTTTTTCTTCAAAGTAGAAAATCTTATAGATAAAGGACTAATTTACATAATTAGAAACTTTGGTGAAGTTTTACAAATAATTTCCTGTCAAAAAGCTTGGAGATATATTCACTTGTTAAAATGAGCAACTCAAGGAATTCTCACCAGGATGCTGCCTTAAAGAAGGAACTACAACAGATGGCATATACCCTGCAGGAGTTGTCTTTCAAGATGGATGATTTTAAAGAGAACCTAGAAAATCTTAAAACAAGCAGTCAAAAACAGGCTGACACCCTCAAGGAAATGCTACAACAACACCAGACAAGGATAACAGGAATAGAGGTTTCTCTAAATGACGTAGAAAGCAGACTTAAGGAAGAGGAAACACAGAAAGAACTGCTTCTTAAACAAAACACTTGGTTGGTTAATAAAGCAGATGACTTGGAAAATAGGGAGAGGAGAAATAACATCAGGATTTTTGGATTACCCAAAAAAACAGAAGGTGAGGATATTATTCCTGACTTTTTAAATTTAAAAGAAGGACTTTCCTT
This sequence comes from Protopterus annectens, assembly GCF_019279795.1. Lineage (NCBI taxonomy): Eukaryota > Metazoa > Chordata > Ceratodontiformes > Protopteridae > Protopterus > Protopterus annectens. Next base: position 560,761,905 of record NC_056741.1, on the reverse strand, counting down.
TGGCATTGAAAGGGCACTCAGAGCTCTTGGGAAACCTGCCACTAACTCAAACTCTCATCCTAGGTCAAACATTATCAAATTTCTTTCATACATGGACAAGGAACTGATTTTAAGATCTGCTTGGAGGAAGGCACCTCTAAAATATAAACAGAGCCTGATAAGATTTGATAATGACTATTCATCTAGAATAATGGAACAAAGGAAAAATGTGTGGCCAATGATAAAGTATCTGAAACAAAATAACATCAAGGCAAAACTTGCATATCTAGCTAAGATAAGAATACTGTATGCCAATGAGATGAGGACATTTATTGATTTAGAGGAAGCCTCTTCATTTATTAAAACTAATAATGTGATTACTCTACCAGAAGATATGGATTGGATGTCACCTTCTCTCAAGAGAACAAAAGAAGCAAATGTCTGGACAGATGTCAAAAAGAAGAAGCAAAAGACTGATACTGTTACAACCAAATCTCTCAAAGCATCTACTATGATATGAATTCTTTTAACATTACTTTAAAGTACTAATTTTACTGCTTGGAATTTTAAAACAAAGGTAACTACTGGAATCTTTATCTATATTTTTTTGAAAATAGATGACACATGAGAGTTTACACATTACCTCAGGTATGTAAAACAAAGTAATTTTCTTTCACAGAAGGAGGGTTATATAGCACATAAAATATTTATACTGTAAATCAACATACATAGTATATGTGTATTTTAATTTTCTCTTTTCTTTCTCTCCTCTCTTTTCTCATTATTTATTTTAACTGCATCGTGTCTCCCTTTCTAAATTCTCTCCTATTTACTATACTAATATAGTCTGTATATATTTAATAACTCACTATCTATACAAAGATAAATAATAGTCTAAAATAATCTAGTTTTAAAGTAGGCTAATTGGAATAGTGAACTTAATTAATTGTTATTACAATATTTATTAGATTAATGATAGTCATGCTTATTGGGATTGGGCACATGTTCGTGATTAACTCTGAAATGTTTCATTCATGTACATATGTCCTTTGAATTATTTCCTTTTAGTATTAACAAATATATAAAACAAGGAGGGAAAAATGTACTGTTGGTTAAGAAAAGTGAAGCTTTCTTCACATTCTATTTGCATTGCCGTAGCAACAGTAAACAACTGCTGCAGTTTCTAAGGACACTGAACCTGTGAAGTGTAATTAGCCTCACAGATTACAAATAATAAGAAAAAGTAATGCTGTTTAGTTATTAAAATGCAAAAACCTAAGCAAGGTAAAATAAATACATAATAGGACTATTTGTAAATATTTTATGATTTATCCTCATAGGATTACATATTCCTGGAAACACAACTGAAATGTTCCCAAACTACATGTGCACTTAAATGTAGCTGCTTGATTAAAACGTATTACTCAGTTTAACATGCTGATTTCACAAGCTGTCTGCACTGTAAAAGTTTCATTTTATATATTACTTGAAATTGTCAGTCTCTAGTGCACATGAAAAGATACATATTACTTTTAGCAACATGTTATCTTTGCAGTTACCTCACACTCTGTACAAACTCACTTGGTAACTGATAGCTATTCATTTAAAATATCAGTTTAAATATTAAATGTGCCCTTGAAATACTATTGACATTTTGACAAAATATAATCTGAACTGTAAAATGAATGACTTGAAAGAAGTGATGTAATGCATAGATTTCAAAGACAGTTCTTGACACTCCAGTAAAAGTAAAAATGTATATTCACAAGGAAGTATTGAAATGTTTTAGTCTTCCAGTTAAAATAGCTTGCTGTCAACATTTTGTGATATCAGAAAGTTTAAAGAGCTAGGAAATTACTATTCTTTGTCTTTATAATGATTATTAGACGAATGTTCGACTCTGCTTAGTAATGAATTGTGACATATGTTTATGAGGAAAAGTGGACTCAATTACTCACATTGGACTACACATTCCTGGAAACTCAATTGAAATGTCCCCAAATTACTTGTGAATTTAAAATGAAACTGCCTGATTAATAAGCATAATTTACTTTAGCAACCTGAATCCATATGCTATCTGCTCTTTATATGCTACATTATATATGTCACTTGCATATGACAGTCTCTAGAGCACACGAAAAAAATACATATTATTTTTGCAACATGTTATATTTGCACTAACCATACATTCTAAACTAACTCAATTGGCAACTGACAAGTTATTTATTTGAAACATCAGTCTAAATATTAATTGTGCGCTTGAAATAGTGAAGTAATGTACAGATTTCAAAGACAGCTATTGACACTACAGTATAAGTAGAAATGTATACATGCAAGGAAAATTGAAATGCTTTATACTTTTAGTTAAAATGGCTTATTGTTAACGTTTTGCTTTATCAGAAAATTTAAAGAGCTAGGAAATTATTTCTAATTTGTCTTTATAATGTTTACTAAAGTGATGTTAGTCACTGACTTGTTTAATGGATTGCGAGTCATATACAAGACAGACTACTGAATGTTATTTCTGTTTATCTATGTTTGCTGAATTTCTTTTATTAGTACTGATTTAAAACAAGAGAAAGAAAGGGAAGGGAAATCTCTGTTTTTGGTCAAGGGAGGAGAAGCTTAAGAGTATTCTAACTGCCCCGAGAAATCTCTAAGATGCTCTAAATACTATTTGATTAATACTTACCTAAGGTAAGTCCTGATTACCATAGAGTTACCTTCACATTTTTCTCTAGACCTGATGTGATTACCCATTCTGGAAGCAGGAGGTGCCCTATGCAGGATGGGAATTGTCAGGGTGATCATAGTTCATTCTTAGACACTGCTTTGTAAATCTATACATATGTAAAAGCACTGCACACTAGAATGTAGGGCACCTCTACTCAGAGTCAGGATACCACTGATAAGCAATGTCTTTTCATAAGTGTAAGTTGAAGTTGGTGAGCTGAAGAGTGAGAAAGTAAAGGAAGACAGTACACCTACAGTAAATTCATATTTCATTGGTAATCACTCATTGTCTCCTGCAGAGTCCTTTTAGTCAAATTATTTTAGTAATAATCTATTTTTTGTTGGCTTCTTTAGTGTATGCTCCTCTGTTGCATTTAATTTATCCAAAATGACATATCTGACATGTTTGGGATCTCTTAAGGATAACTAAATATTGGACATTTCCTAGGTCAACATAATAATTGTTTACACTACTAACATTCCATCCTGATATATAAAATACTATAGAACAATAACAGAATAATATAGAATTTCATATCTCTTTTAAAAAAATTCTCCATATAATAATTTAACACATGGAGCTCATTTGATATTGTTGGTTAAAAGTTTGTTTGTGTCTTTCGGCTTTTCCCGGTTAGGGGTCGCCACAGCGGAACTCCAGTCCGCTAATGATTGGTAGTGGATTTTTACGTACCGGGTTAGCAGCCCTGACGCACAACCTTTAACGAAGGCATGCCCCATTCACGTATGCCTCCACACAGAAGACGCTCTAGCTGAGAATCGAATGGGACAACATCTTGCTATGAGGTGGCAACGCTACTGCAGCACCACCACCGCAGTATTTGGTTAAAGGCATGAGTGATAATCCAGTAGATCTATCTTTATCTATTAGATTAGGAATGACTTTCATTCCATGTTTAATGGGAAATTCATATTTACTTGTATTTGATACTTTAGATTTAATGTTTTATAGAAGTACTTTTTTAAAGCCTGACCAGAATTTTACCCTACTTGTATTTAAAGAAGAAAGAACATTAAATTACACTCCCAAGTTTACACACATAAAAATAACATTCAGTGTTATCAGAGAATATGGTATAACTACTATAATCAAAATAAAAAAAAGAAGCAAAATGTTTCTTCCAACAATAACTTGAAATGGATTTAACATTCTTATCATTAAATACTAATGGCTTAAATAATGCAAATAAAAGATCAACCTTACTAAAATATTTAAATCTAAATAAGGCACAAGTAGTATTTCTCTAGGAAATGTATTTTAAGACTAATGCTAGCTTTATTTGGAACCCTAAGGACTATACAGTCTTAGCTCAATCCTCCTATAGAACAAAGACAAAAGGAGTATCATTTCTCTTGAAGAAAAACATAATGACTCCAAAAGTTATTTATAAATATGAAGACAAAGAAGGTCTACTAGCATTTGTTATAATTAAATTTAATAACAGAATATGGACCCTAGATAATCTATATTGGTTCCCAGGAATTGGAGCAGGAACAGTTAAAAAATACCTAGATTTTATTTCCCACAATTATAAAGGAAATCTTATACTGGGAGGAGACTTTAATTTAACCACCAAGAAGTCTTTTTGCATAGCAACTATTTCAAAATCCTTAAAAAGATGGATTGATTATTTTCATTTAATAGACACTTTTAAAGTAAAAGATGATAAATCCTTATTATTTTCCCATAAAGACCATAGATTTGGAACACAAACCAGAATAGACAAATTATTCATAGTTCAAGATTTACAAACAAAAATCCCCAACTTCTCAATAGTTCCATGCCCCTTCTCAGATCATGACTCTCTGATAATGAAGGTCCAAATAGTGTTTAAACTTTTAATACTTTCAACTAGAATTCCATCATATATCACAAAAATTAAAGAATTCAGACCCTGAATGTTGTCAGAACTACAATTATTTCTTGAAATTAATAATACAACAGAAATCAGTAGAGTCATGGTTTGGGACTCATTAAAAGCCCATTTATTTCTTAAGACCCTTAGCTGGTACAAAAGCAAAGTTAGAGAGTGGAAATCTGAATAATTAGACTTGCAAACCAGACTCTTGACATCAAAATCCAAAAAAAATTCAGAATTGTCTAGAAGTCAAAAAAGAAATAGAGGAATTAAATAAAAAAATATAATGAAATTCTAACACACAAAACTTGTCTAGCCTTGGAAAAATTAAAAATAAACTCATTAGCCACCTCCCCCAGATATCTACATAACTTATCTACAAGAATTAAAATACAATCTAAAGCAAATAACATTAGTAGTATATATCATGGAAAGAAAGGGAAAAAAGTATCGGATATAGGAGACATCCTTGAAGCATTTCGGTTCCATTATATGGAACACTTCAAAAAAGAAGATTTAGATACCAACCAAATAAACTTAGATACAAACCTTATCAATATAAAAAAATTCCCGAAAACATAAAACTAGACCTACAAAAACCTATATCCTACAAATAAATTGTTGACAAGATAAAAGAAAGTAAATCTAAGAAAGCTCTAGGGATAGATGGTATAATTATGGAAATTTACAAACTCTTCCCTTCAACAGTAATCTCCTTTTTCATAAAACTTTGCTAGAAGTCCAGTCAGAAGCAAAAATACCACCCTTATGGAAATATTCTCTCATAACACTAATTCTAAAAGATAATAAACCATCAGAGTTTTGTACCTCATACAGACCCATATCATTACTGAATAATGGTTACAAGATATTCATGTCAATTTTAGCTAACAGAATGAAAATCCCACTTTCAAAGGCAATTAATAATGATCAAATTGGATTTTTATATAACAGGCACTCACATGATAATATTAAAAGGATACTTACTCTTATAGATTATGTGAATAAAGAAGATAGAGAAACACTTGTAATCGCATTAGACATAGAAAAAGCCTTTGATTCCCTCAACTGGGAATATCTATTTAAAACTTTAACATTAGTTGAATTTCCTCCTCCCTTCATCTTCTTACTAAAAAACATATATATTTATAACTTAGCCTACATTAAATTAGATCCTATTACCTCAGAATCTATCCATATAACGAAAGGTATTAAACAAGGATGCCCCCTTTCTCCTATTTTATTTGCTTTGGCTATAGAAATACTTGCAGAAATAATATGCAATTGTTTGCGTCTTTCAGCTTTGCTGATGATATTTTATTCACCCTATACAACTCCAGAAAGTCATTAGGAGAGCTAGAAGAAGTAATGGAAAAATTTTATAAGATTTCAGGTTTACACTTTAATAGATCAAAATCAGCATTTCTATTTTTAAATAAGAAAAAAGAACACGTTATGGATAAATCCATCATAGGAAAACAAGAACTTATGCTAAATTATTTAGGAATAGTGTTATGCAAAAATATAAACAAAACAATATTAATAAATTATAAAAACATTATTGAAACAATAAAACTATATATAGAAAAGTGGAACAAAATTATATTAACTTTTGAAGACAGATTGCAATTAATAAAAATGGTCTTATTGCCAAAAATACTATATGTAGCATTAACAATACAGTTAATTCCTGAAAGATACATTCTTAAAGAAATAAACTCATGTTTAATAAAATTTTTATGGTATCCCAAAAAGAATAGAGTAGCTCTAACTCATCACATTAGACCCTGGAAACAAGGAGGATTGAACTTCCCAGAAATAGAAACATATATAAAAGCATCTGTGCTTAAAACTACAATAGACTGGATAAACCCAAATTATTTTGCCAACTGGAAAGAATTAGCAATGGCTATATTAACAAATTAATTTAATCTGTTAAAAAAATTTAATAGTAAACAAATCAAACAAACCCTGGTACATAGTATGCATAAGTATATAATATAATATAACAAAACCTTCTAAAACAACACTGAATAATCATTACATCAATTCCTTTAGGAAACTTATCAATGCAAACATAGATCTAAAACTTTGGTTTGACCTTTTAACCCCATTTACCATAACTAAGACCTTTCCTCACAAAATATATTGGGGAACAATAACCTCTTGGGAACAAAATGGATTCTTATGCTGGTTTCAATGTGTAAATAAATTAAATGTTTTAGATATACATATGATAACATCTGCTTACAATAGTCCAACACAGGACTGGTTAACCTTGCAAAGCATTCTAATGTACACTCAAGATTTATGCAGATTAATTAATAATTCCTCATTTAAAGATATTCCAAATCTAATAAGTTTTCTGTATGAAGTTATATATAAAAGAAAAATTATATTTCAAATCTATATAAAGAGTTAAAAACATATAAAACAATTCCCAAACCATCATATTGGCAGTTCTTAACAAAAGGTCAGTCATTGCAGTTAACAGAAGAAATTAAAACTAACATCTTACTATCAGTTAATTACACCTCTAACACACAGTGCTGGAAAATATTTAACTGGAAATACTTACATAGAATATTTTTAACACCAGATAGAATTAAAAAGATCAGTACTACTACAAATGGTTTTTGCTGGAAGTGTGAAAAGTCAAATAAAGCAGACTGGATTCATATTTTTTATGAATGTAATAAAATTAAATCATATTGGAATGGAATCAATCATTTTTACAAGCTTTATTTAATGACTCCTTTACCTTAACTAAAATATTGATTATACTAAATGCAAATGAAGGTCTCTACCTGAATAAGACAAATATGTATTTGTTATGGACAATACTTGCTATATCTAGGAAATGTGTAACCAGAAGGTGAAATTCAAATACACCCCGACCTTGGAAGAATTCTACACTTTACTGAATACAACTACACTGATGGAAATAAAAATCAAAGAACTACGAATCTTTCCCAGACCACTGGTAAATAATCCTTGGAAGAAAGTCATATCTTTGTTGGACACTTTGCAATAATCAGTATTGTATCTCTGATAACTGATCCATAATTCTATATTTAATAACATACAGTGTAAATAATTGAAAGTCAGGCTATTGTAAATATTGTATATAGTTGTTTAAAATGATATTTAAAAATATTATGTAAATGTTATTTTAATTGAAAATAAAAAAATATATATATGAGGAAGGAGAGCTACACCAATCAACACACAGAAATCTAAAAAAACAACCAATAAAAAGACATATAGCAGACACATAATTTAAATATGACATCAATAGTGATATCTGCTGCTCATTAATACAACAAAACTGCTCAACCAATCAACTCAATGAAGTAGGCTACGCTTACGAAGCACTGGCCTTAATATTGTTATTTAAATCAGGCTTAACATTGGTTCACAGTTTAATAATCCAATGTAGCTCTCTGCACTCTGTCTTATTAGTAATATCACAACCCTGTAAATCCTCAGTTAACATTTCAAGGATAGCAAATTTAAAACAATGAGCAGCACCACATTCCACAAAATGTTTTGCTGAAGCACTAAATTAATAACAGATAAAGTCTTACCACAAGAACACCGGGTAGTAAGGGAAAGGAAGGGGAAAAATTAAATGCCATCATGAAAGTACTGAAAATAGAAAACTATAAAGTAATTAAGACAAGAAGCATCACTATTAGAAGAGTATAGAAGAGGGAACAGATCAACAAAAATACTCAGAAAGATAGACGTGATAAAAGCAATGCACAGTATCAGAACAGATCAGGATCTATTGTGTATTATAAGTAAATAATAAACTAAAAATATCAGAACAGGCAGAAAAACTTAGAAGATATGCAGATCATCATCATCTTCTTTTGGCTGTTCCTGTTAGGGGTCGCCACAGCAGATCACCTGTTTTCATTTCTTCCTGTCCTCTGCATCTTGCTCTGTCACACCAACTACCTGCATGTCCTCTCTCACCACATCCATAAACCTTATCTTAGGCCTTCCTCTTTTCCTGTTACCTGGTAGCTTCATCCTTAGCATCTTTTTCCCAATATACTCAGCATCCCTCCTCAGCACATGTCCAAACCAATGTAATCGTGCCTCTCTGGCTTTGTCTCCAAACCTTCCAACCTGGGCTGACCCTCTAATATACTTATTCCTAATCCTGTCCACCCTCGTTGCACCCAGTGCAAATCTTAACATCTTTAATTCTGCCACATCCAGCTCAAACTCCTGCCTTTTTGTCAATGCCACTGTCTCCAACCCATATAACATAGCTGGTCTCACTACCCTCTTGTACACCTTCCCTTTCACTCTTACAGGTACTCGTCTGTCACAAATCACTCCTGACACTCTTCTCCACCCACTCCATCCTGCCTGTAGTCTCTTCTTCACCTCTCTTCCACTCTCACAGTTACTCTGAACTATTGACCCCAAGTATTTAAACTCATCCACCTTTGCCACCTCTACTCCTTGCATCCTCACCATTCCTCTATCATCCCTCTCATTCACACACATATATTCTGTCTTAGTCCTGCTGACCTTCATTCCTCTTCTCTCTAGAGCATATCTCCACCTCTCCAAGGTCTCCTCCACCTGTTCCCTACTCTCACTACAGATCACAATGTCATCTGCAAACATCATAGTCCACGGGGACTCCTTTCTGATCTCGTCTGTCAACCTGTCCATCACCATTGCAAATAAGAAAGGGCTCAGAGCTGATCCTTGATGTAACCCCACCTCCACCTTAAATGCATCCATCACTCCCACTGCAGACTTCACCGCTGTCACACTACCCTCGTACATATCCTGTACCACTCTTACATACTTTTCTGGCACTCCTGACTTCCTCATACAATACCACAACTCCTCTCTAGGCACCCTGTCATATGCTTTCTCTAAGTCTACAAAAACACAATGCAACTCTTTCCAACATTCTCTGTACTTCTCCATCAACACTCTCAGAGCAAAGATCGCATCTGTAGTGCTCTTTCCTGGCATGAAACCATACTGCTGATCACTAATTATCACGTCCCTTCTTAACCTTGCTTCAACTACTCTTTCCCATAACTTCATGCTGTGACTGATCAATTTTATCTTTCTGTAGTTACTACAGCTCTGCACATCACCCTTATTCTTAAAAATCAGTACCAAAACACTTTTTCTCCATTCCTCAGGCATCCTCTCACTTTCCAAGATTTCATTAAACAATCTGGTTAAAAAACTCCACTGCCATTTCACCTAAACACATCCATGCTTCCACAGGTATGTCATCTGGACCAACAGCCTTTCCATTCTTCATTCTCTTCATAGCTATCCTTACTTCATCCTTGCTAATCCATTGTACTTCATGATTTACTATCCCTATATCATCCAACCTTTTCTCCCTCTCATTCTCTTCATTCATCAACCCCTCAAAGTACTCTTTCCATCTCCTCAACACACTCTCCTCACTTGTGAGTATGTTTCCCTCATTATCCTTTATCACCTTTACCTGCTGCACATCTTTCCTAGCTCGGTCCCTCTGTCTAGCCAATTGGTACAGGTCCTTTTCTCCCTCCTTAGTGTCCAACCTTTCATACAACTCTTCATATGCCTTATCCTTAGCCTTCACCACCTCTCTCTTTGCCATGCACCTCATCTCCTTATACTCCTGTCTACTTTCTTCATCTCTCTTACAATCCCATTTATTATTTGCCAACCTCTTTCTCTGTATACTCTCCTGTACTTCCTCATTCCACCACCATGTCTCCTTGTCGTCCTTCCTCTGTCCAGATGTGATACCAAGCACCTTTCTAGCCGTCTCCCTTACTAGCTCTGCTGTAGTTACCCAGCTATTTGGTAACTCTTCACTGCCACCTAGTGCCTGCCTTAACTCATCCCTGAACTCCACCTCACAATTACCCTTTTTCAATTTCCACCACTTGATCCATGGTGCTGCCCTCACACTCCTCCTCCTCTTCTTGATAACCAACGTCATCCTACAAACCACTATCCTATGCTGCCTAACGACACTTTCTCCGGTCATTACTTTACAGTCTCCAATCTCCTTCAAACTGGCCCTCCTACATAAGATATAATCCACCTGTGTGCATCTTCCTCCACTCTTGTATGTCACCCTATGCTCCTCCCTCTTGTTAAAATACGTATTCACCACAGCCATGTCCATCCTTTTCACAAAATCCACTACCATCTGACCTTCTGCATTCCTTTGTTTAATACCATACCTACCATCACTTCCTCATCCCCTCTGTTCCCTTCACCAACATGCCCATTGAAATCTGCTCCAATCACCACTCTCACCCTTGGGTACAGTCATTACTGCTTCATCCAATTCACTCCAAAATTTTTCTTTCTCATCCATTGCACACCCAACTTGTGGAGCATACGCACTAACAACATTCATCATTACACCATCAATTTCCAGCTTCATAAACATCACTCTATCCGACCCTCTTTTCGCCTCCAAAACACTCTCAGCATACTGTTCCTTCAGAATAACTCCTACACCATTTCTCCTCCCATCCACACCATGATAAAACAATTTGAACCCACCTCCGATACACCTAGCCTTACTCCCCTTCCATCTGGTCTCTTGCACACACAATATACCAACCTTCCTTCTGTCCATCATATCAGCTAGCTCTCTCCCTATACCAGTCATACTGCCAACATCCAAAGTTCCGACCCCCATTACCACAGTCCTAGCCTTTCTCCTCTCCTCCTGCCTTCGGCCATGTCTTCTGCCTCTTCTCCTCCTTCAGCCAACAGTAGCCCAATTTCCGCCAGCACCCTGTAGGCTAACAGTACTGGTGGCGGTCGTTGTTAACCTGGGCCTTGACCGATCTGGTATAAAAAATTTTCTTGGTGACTGCATGAAATGTTTTGGTGAAGTTTTACACCAGATGCCCTTCCTGACGCAACCCTCCCCATTTATCCGGGCTTGGGACCGGCACAGAGAAATGCACTGGCTTGTGCATCCCCAGTGGCTGGGTTTTAGAAGATATGCAGATAAATATAAAAAAATGACAAAATAAGCAATTTATTGATGACCCAAAAAAGTTTTATAGAGAATTGGGAAACAAGGCAAAATGTATTAAAACATCACCATAAAAAGAAAAAATAGATGCAGTTTGGAGAAATATCTATGAAGACCTTGTGGAACATAACAAAGATGCTAAATGGACAGAAGAAGTAAAAGAAAGAATAAGAAGTTCAAATGTGCAGGATAGGAAATGGAATGAAATAACGACCAGAGTGATTGAAACAAAGTTAAGAAAAGCTTCTAAATGGAAAACCTCAGGCTAAGATGCAGTACCTAACTTTTGGCTAAAAGTATTAACATCTTTACATAAAGATTTAACAACGAGTAAGAACAATTTATATGCACACCCCAAACAAACACCAGCCTGGTTAACAACAGGAAAAAAAATATTCCTGTTTAAGAGTGAACCTCCAAGCTTCCCTAAAAACTATAGACCAATAACTTGTCTGCTGATGAGGTATAAACTATACATTGGAATTGATGCCGACAGAGTTTATAGTCATTTAGAAGAAAACTCAATCATGGCAATAGAACAAATGGGCAATAAAAGAAAGTCATATAGAACAAGGGATCATTTGTTGTTAAATAAAGTCATAATGGAGAACTGAAAAAAGGGGAAGAATCTAAGTATGGCCGTGATAGACTACAAAAACATTTGACAGTATCCCATATTCCTGGATAAAAGAGTGCTTAAAAATGTATAAGGGACACCCTACACTGATCAATTACATTACAGTAACCATGAAACAGTGGCAAATCACTTTGCAGTTACGGCATTATAAAGGACAAATTTCTTATTCCAGGGATAACAATTCATTGGGCATATTCCAGGGTGACTCTCTGTCACTGCTGCTTGTCTTGCCTTAACTTGTTAAGCTGTCTACTTAACAGTTTAGGACATGGCTACAATTTGGCTCCCAGAAAATGACAAAGTATAAAGATTTCTCATCTTCTTTTTGTAGATTTATTTATTTATTTATTTTATTTATTGACATTTGTTAACTGGCTTTGTCCAACTAGGCCATAGGCCCCTTTTCAGCAGAGACCAAAGGAGAAAAGCTGCAAGAGTATAAAAAACAAATAATAAACAGCAGTAAAAAACCAAGGTAATTTTTTACATAATAAGCGAGATAATATAATACAATGTAATTTTCAATTATTACAGATGAGCAAAGTTTATATGAAATTCGAACATACATGGTACAGCTATTTATATCAAAATTAGAATCAGTCCAAAGAAGAAGGATAGCAGTGTACAATGAATATAAGAAGATAAATAGAGTTTTCACAATAGCCAATGAGAGAGAGAAACAGAAAAGTTGAAAGTATAGAATCATATATAGGAGGAAAAAAGAGTAAAAAATAGTTGCAAATGAAAGAGAAGCAGAAAAGGAAGAAAAAAAACAGGTAGGAAGAGAGTGCTATAAGACCCTGGGTTGGGAGTCCATGGAAAGAAGCAAAGTGTAATGGAAAAAAGACAGCAGAGTCTTACTAGATAGAAGTCATATAGGGTCATTGCAAGGTCAAGACCAGGAATTATGGAAACAGTCTTTGAGAGCTCTGACATTTGGTGGTAATTTATTCCAAGCCTTTGTATGGTACAGCAGTAAAGTAGTTTGCTATTATTTTTATTGGGCATGTGAACTTGCAGGAGGTTCTGTTGTGAGCTACAGAGAACTCGGTTGTGGGTGTAAGGCTAGATGAGACAGGAGAGAGAGAGGGGCAGGAAGAGGATATATGCAAGATTAAATGAGCCATAAGAAGTTGGGGTAATAAATTCCAGCCACTGCAGGTTTTTTAAGGCTATGCAGTGGTGAGAGTGGTAAGGTTGGTTGGATGAAAATCTTGCAATTTTGTTATAAGTAAGTTCTAATTTAGTCACAAGATTAGATTGGAGGAAAGTGAGTATAGGAGGTGTCTAAAGTAATATGGGTAGTGAGAAGGTTTGTGCAAGGGAAATTCTGAAAACATTTGTAAGGAATTTATTATGTCTGTAAAGCAGGCTTAGCTTTTGATGATGATTTAAAACAGTATAATTCATCAGATAAGGAACTGAAAGCACAACTGCAAGTGGTCTAACTTTTTCAGATGATACAAGAACATCTTGATAAATGTTCAAAAGAGCATCCTTTAAAGCAGGAAAGCTGCAGCACCAAGAAAACATCAGTTTGGGACAGGAATGTGATATAAAAGAACTTGAGCAAGAGGGAGTGTATAAATATTTGGGAACTGATGCAGGATCAGCAATAAAACATGAACAAATATGAATAAAACTTAGTAAGGAATATTTTAGAAGACTTAAATTAATACTGAAAACAGCACTGCCATCGAGGAGCAAAGTCCAAGCTATAAACCAATTTGCTCTTCCTCTCCTAACTTATAATTTTGGAGTGACTGACTGGCCCCAAATGTGTTGTATAGGTTAGACAGAAAAACAAGAAGGATACTTCTTGCTCATCAACTGATTTATAAAAATCGGTGCATACCAAGATTATATATTCCCCTTTCTGAAGGAGGTATGGGCCCCCCTCGAAATTCATTACATGTATAGATCTGCAGTTATGGTACTGCATACATATCTGCATACATATCTGCTGATCTTATAAGACCCATACCCAGTAAAAGTTTTGAAACATGAGGAGAATAAGTCTAAGATGACTTCTCTGCTTAGTTTAGCAGAAGCATATGTTAAGTGGGAATGGAAATCAAACTAGAAGTAGATAAAAGTCAGGCAGCAACTGAATGTGGCAAAAACTAAAGAAAGAATACTGTATAAGGTGAAAGATCAGATGAGAAGGCAAGAAATGTGGAAAATGCATAAATATAGTTACAAGTATAGAAAACTCTTGGAATAAACTCATATTGATCAGGATCGAATACAGGAATGGTTAAGGAGAGGTACATTTAAACCAAAAGATGAAAGGTTAATATCGGTGGCCATTAGACTACAGCATTCAACTCTCCTTACTAAGTAAAGAGAAAAGCAGTTTTTAGTACTTAAATAAATAAGCACCTATCCAGGCATGTCCAAGGGTCAGTTCCCAGTGTTTTCTCCTGTCCATCTGATGAATCTAGGCATTCTGGGGCAATGTAGCAATTGCCTCATGTACACAGACAACCCTCTCCTCCTACCACCTAATGCTACAACCTGTGAGAGATGCACTTAGATAACCAAACTGAAAGCCAAGCTCTCTCCAGCCAAAACTGGACTAATCAGTCAAGAGGAGAAGGTAAACATTTGCACCACACCACACACAACACATAATCCTTCAAAACCTACACCCACACATACTAACATGAAACACACACCTACATTCATGGAGGTTCTTAATATAAATCTGCCCAAACAACAGAGACCTCCGAAGCTGAAATGCAAACAACCAACACCACCCAACACAACCCAAGTGACACAACTCACAAAACCAGTGTGCCACTCAACCTCAGCCCCTAAGGCAAAACAACATACCCAGCACACTAGTCATAGGTGACTCTATAGTCAGGCATACTGATATCCCACTCACCAGGCTAAACAAGGAGAAGATTACAGTTGGCTGCTTGTTGGGTGTAATGCATGCACTAAGGACACTCCACAACAAGTACAAATATGACTCTGTCATTGTTCATGTTGGAGTGAACGACCTGAGATGTACCTCCCTGGACTACATGAAAACATGGAGGAGCTCTTGGATCTTGTAGCCCAGGCAGGTATGACCCTAGCCCTGAGTAACATCCTGCCATCACCCAGAATGATACCTCAGTACAAGGATAAAATGATTGACTTTAACAATTGGCTAAACTTCTGGTGTCATTCTAAGAGGATCCAGTATCTGTCAGCCTGGGATGATATGATCAACAGGCCACAATGCTTTGCCAGAGATGGGCTGCACCTGTCGCCCCTGGGTTTCTGGATACTGGCTAAGACTCTTGCCACCCCTATAGTGCCTTTTTTAGGCAAGGTTTAAATGACAAAATTACCACTGTAACAGGTAGAAGCAAGCAAAATCTGAGGGTAATGATGCTCAATACTAGAAGTCTAAACTTCAAAATGCACACACTCGAGGCACTCCTTAAAATGGAGAGCATCAACATCTGTACAGTGACAGAGACCTGGTTCAAGGCTCCAGAGAGCACCCCTTCAATACCAGGCTACAATTCATACCACACCTTTCGGCCATCTAACCTGGACCGAAACACCAGAGGCGTAGGCGTGTCCATACTCACCAAGGATATCCAGACCTCCAGGCTAGTTGCCCAACATAATGCATCCAAAATTCTCCAGGTCCAACTAACACTGGGCAAGACTACAATACAATTTGTAGCTTGCTACAGATTCCCCACCATACCCCAAGACTCCCACTCCACTTTTCTTAACAAAATGGAAAACATTATGGTACAACCCAACACCCTCATACTGGGAGACCTCAACTACCCCACTTTTAACTGGGAAAACTACTGATGTATCAAAACATTTGCTCAGCGTTTCTTGGAATTCATAAATTCCAACACGTTGGATCAACTTATCCACACCCCCACCAGGAGCAGCAATGTCCTAGACCTGGTCATTATCAACATGGGCAACCAGTGCTCCACACCAGAAGTCAGCCCCTCGTTGTTCAGATCCGGCCAAAAGCTAATCATCCTAGACACACACATCCCGCCCCCACCCCCTATTAAGGAAACCACAGTAAAAAACTTCTCCAAAGACAATTTCATGCTTCTTAAGACAGAAGTGGCTAACTTCACCTCACCCATGCAGACAGAAAGTAGTAGTACTACTGCTGAATCCTACATCAATGCACTGTATGAGCACATACACAAGTGCATGGACCATGCCATCCCAAATAGAACCAAGACGCTATTCTCCAAAAAAAAAAAAAAACAAAAAAAAAAGAAGCCAATCTGGTGGTTCTCTGACATTAACAAACTCCACAACAGAAGGAAGAAACTGTTTTAAAAAAGAGTAAAATCCCATGATTGGAAAAACTCCCTTGTCAGCCTCAGTAAGAAGCTGAGATCCCTCATAAAATTCTCCAAAGCTAGTTATGAGAACGAAATCGCCACAGATTCTAAAGACAACCACAAGGCATTCTATAGTTATGTCAAGAATCTCAGTGGCAACACTGAAATCTCCTATGAGTTACAGCACAATGGCACTAAACATGCAGAACCAGCTGATATTGCCAGCATCCTGGCAGATAGGTACAGTGCAAATTTCACCTCCTTCTCACCCCCTAAAGGGCCCATCTCTATATTGGATGAATGCCGAGTCCCTGTAATCACGGTCACACAGGTGAAAAACGCACTCGTCAAAGCCAAGAATACAGCATCCATGAGACTTGACGGCTGTGTTCTGCACAAACTACAAAATGAACTGGCACCCCACCTAAGTACCATGTTCAATCATAGCCTCACTACAGGCTTTGTGCCTACTGAACGGTGCACAGCTATGGTGATCCCACTCCACAACGGGGGATCCACCACAGACCCTGGGAACTACCGACCCATCAGTCTGACGAGTCTGATCTTTAAGGCCATGGAACGTATCATCATGGAACTTATAAACAAAGACATGGGTAACCTGCAAACTCTGGACCCCACTTAGTTTGGGTTTGTGAAAGGTAGATCATGTCTCCTAAACCTGAATGACTTCTTTGAAGCAGTCACCAAAGCCATGGACGAGAGTAAGACGACTCACACAGCCAACCTAGACCTCTTCAAGGCCTTCGACACCATCCCCCACTCTGGTATCATTGATAAACTCATGAAACTGGACATATACCCCTATGTCACGCAATGGTTTGCCAATTGGCTCACTGACAGAACCCACACCGTGAAAGTAGCCAATTCCAATCTGACTCCAGACCAGTGAGAAGTGGAGTACCACAGGGTTCAGTCCTGGGTCCCCTCCTGTTCTGCATCTACTTCTCTGAAGTCCAGGCCAACATAGAGGGCTTATGGCTAACAAAGTTCGCTGACAACTGCAAACAGGGAGCCATTATTAAATCCCTTAATGATGTGGACATTCTACAAAAGGACCTCACTGAGACAGATACCTGGTGTCAAAGACACTGCCTCAAGCTCAACACTAAAAAATGCATGGTCATCCCCTCTGGGAAAAATCCTGTGCCAATGAAGTACCACATAGGAGGTAGTCCACTCAACACCAAAAGTGTGATACAAGACCTAGGGACACAGGTGGACAGTAGTCTCTGCTTTGATAACCACATTGCCACAGTAGTCAGGAAATCCTTCTATGTGGTACACCTCATCACAAAAGGTTTTTCATCTAGAAAAAAGAGGTTATTGTCCCCCTCTACTCAGCCCTCATTAGACCTATTATAGAGTACAACATCCCGTTTGGGATGTACCTCACAAGACATTTGCAGCAACTGGAAAGACCGCAGAAATACCTCACAAAGAGGATCAACAGCCTCAACCAGATGCCCTATGCAGACCGTCTTAAGAAATTCCAGCTCTACTCCATCATATATCGCCTAATCAGAGGTGATCTCTGCCTAACATACAAAGCCATGTCGAACCCAAAGCTGTTGGACATGCTACACTTTAAGAAATCCCAATCCCTTTGGGCCAGACATTCCAGGGACCTAAACCTTGTCACCACAATAAACAGAACTTGCTGGAGGGATAGGTTCCTGTCCCAGAGACTTCCCATACTCTGGAACAACCTGCCCATTCATGTCAAACAGAGCACCTAATTGGCCCTTTTTAAGAAAAATCTGGACAATTGGATGGGAAATAGGAAATTTACCACAGGGATCACTTCTGTGGCTCTGCTCAACAGGGCACAGGAAAATAATTTTTTTGGGTGGCTGAAGCCAAGGAATCTTTATGACTAGGCTTGTATAGGCCCTAGGGTCGATAGCCTAGTACCTACCTATGAACCTATGAAACTATGAAGGTAGTGGACTATGTACACGTTGGTTTAGAAAACTTATTGAACATGTGGGAGAAACAGACAAATGTAGGTTTGTAAAACAGAATTGGAAACAGTTGCACATCTTGTTACTGGTTATGGTATACTAATCGCAGAAGGGCTGTATACTGAAAGGCATAATAATGCAGCAAAACTGTTGCATTGGGGATTGTGCAAATATTACAATTTTGAGGTAGCTGAAAAACACTGGAAACATGAGCCACAAAGCATCACAAAAATGATGAAGTTTATAACACATGAAATCATCCATTACCAACAGTTCAAAAAACAGATGAGAGAAAACCAGGTATAGTAGACCATGAAAAGAAGACAAAAGTATCATTGATTATTGAAATTGCTATACCCAGTGATTAGAGTGTCTTATATACATACAGACACAAAGTCATAAAATACCGGGATTTGCAGGCAGAAACAAGGGCAATGTGGAAGAAGGATACCCAGACAGTTCCACTAGTTTTAGGAGCAACGGGTCTTATAAAAAGAATTTACAATCATACTTAGATATGCTACTGATACATGAAACTCCATGGGAATTGCAGAAGGAGTCATTACTGGGCACACTGCGGGTGCTGCGAAGAGCACTTCTGGCTAACTTCAAAGATTGAAACAATACTAATTTCATGAACTTTAATCATACTTTGACTTAGGAATGGGTCCATACCCATCATGGTATTAGAAATCCCAAAAACTTGGAGAAATTAAGAAGGAATGTGAACAACTGGAAGAAAAATCATGGCAAAAATTAGGAAGTGCAATGCCCATAATGGTAAAAACTCCCTCATCAATCTAAACAAGAAACTCAGGGGACTAATCCAGCACACCAAAGTTATATTTGAGGTAAAATAAACTCCCAAGCGAAAGACAATCACAAGGCATTCTTCTCAGCTATGTCCATAACCTCAAAGGAAATACATAACAATGTGCCAAACTAATTGTAAGTAGAGCCACCTGTACTAAGCTGAAAGATGTAGCAAATCTACTGCCTGACAAATTTAGCTTTGATTTTATTCCCTGCCTCTCCCTAGATACCTCTCAGGAAATACCTTCAACCATAACTCCCTAGCTGTCACTAGGGAACAAGTCCTCAATGCACTCTCCATGGCCATGAACATTGCATTGTTGGACCCCAGTATTATTCCAGGATACCTTCCTAATAGTATGAAACATGACCTATCAGGATCACTAGGATCATTATTTAACCATAGCCTTCGGACGTGCTTTGTGCCAAGCAAATGGAGACATCCAAATGTTAGCCTGCTGCACAAGACAGGCTATCTATGGACCTGGGTAACTACAGACCCATAAGTCTGACTAGTCTCATGTGCAGAGCCATGAAAAGAATTATCATGAAAATGATAAACAATAATATAGGAAACCTTCAGACACTGGATCCAAACAATTTTGGTTTTGTCAGGGGCAAGCTATGCCTACTTGACCTGGTGGACTTCTTCAAGAAGGTCATCAAAGCAATGGATGAGGGAAAAATGATACATACTACCTACCTTGAACTGGACAAGGCATTCAAAACAATACCCCACTTTAAATTGCAGACAAACTCATACAATTAGGATAAAACCCTATGCTATCCACTGGCTAGACAGCAGATTCAAATAAACAACCCAAAACATTAGGATAGGGGAATCTACATCTACAAAAAGGCCAGTCACTAGTGGAGTTCCTCAAGGCTCAGTGCTGGGGCTGTTCCTTTTTGGCATCTACTTCTCTGAAGTCAAGACCAACATCAAGGGCCTCTAAGTGACCACATTTGCAGACAATTGTAAAATAGGTGCAGTCATAGAATCCCCCAGTGACACAAGTACCCTCTAGAAAGGCATGATACAGATAAATGATGGGTGCTAGGACCATGGTCTAAAATTCAGTGCCAAGAAATGCATAATAGTATCCTTTAGGAAGATGGCTGCACCTGGAAGCTACCACATTGATAATACACCCCTAAAAGTAGATTTAATAGTCAGTGATTTGACTTCACATATAGACAGTAACCTGGCATTTGACTATCATGTGAATAAGTAGTAAGAAAATAATTTTTTTGTTGCACAACTTATAAGCAAGAGTATGGCATCTAGGTCCAGGGATGTTATTGCTCCACTTTACCCGGCCTTCATCAGACCAATCTCTGAGTACAACACTGCTTCATTATCTACCTGACAAGGGAGATGCAACAACTGGAGCATCCATAGAGGTTCTTCACAAAAAAGGGAGCATAAACAACATGTCCTGTGAGGACCTCCTCAAAGCCCTATCCCTGAACTCAGTGTCCTCCAGATTGCTTTGAGGCAATCTGTAGCTGGTCTTCAAAGCTTCTTCTGATTACACTCTGATGGAATTGCTGCACATCTGCAAAACAAATAGCATCAGAATTACCCAATCTAGGGATCTAAGCCCCATCTGGAATATAAATAGGACATGTTGGAGGGACAGGTATGTGTTTCAGAGACTAGCGCATCTCTGAAACATGTTTCCTTTCCATGTGCAGCGGAGCTCTTCCCTAACCCAATTCAAGTGTAACTTGGAACAGTGGATGGGGAATCAGAAATTTACTTCTGATCTGGCACCTATATATCTATTAGACAGAGGCAGCTTATAAATGCCTGACCACCCATGCCCAAGCTTACATATACCTTTTAAAATAAACCAGGGGTATCAAAACCTGATAAATATATTTGGGCAGCATGGCTAGTCTTAAAAATGTCTCCTGTTGTAGTTAGCCTAGTAATCATGTATAAACATATATAAATCTATGAATAGGAAATAAGTATTGCTTACCACCCGCAAGCATTGTGCAAGATTAACAGTTGCAGTGCATAGAAGGATTACTGTCTTAATTTCTTTCACCTATCTCTACTTTCTCATGTTAATGGCCATATACTTTAACCCCTGTTGTACAGTTCCATTATAGTACAAGCCAATAATTGTTTGAAAACTATTGTTTATTTTGTGATGCAGATTAGGATCGGGATGACTGTGAATATTTTAGGGATCAGTACACTGTCTGGATAATTGTGTATATTTTAGGGATCAGTACACAGTTACAAGATGTGCTTTTACTAGGTAAAATCTTCATTCTGATTGCCTAATGTATGTCTCAAGGGTTGAAGTAATGGAAATAAAGTAAATATAAGCACATGGAATAACTCTATAATAAATGGCAGATCTAGATAAGTTACAATTGTCTACTCCTGATGGTGATTTTCAAAAACAAACCATAGGACATTTTCCAAAATGATTAGTTTTTAGACATTCTAAATATTTAATACCTATATAAACATGGCCTGTAGGAATTTGGACCAGAATCTGAACCAAACAAACTTTGATATGCTGATATTTTCGTATAAAACAGAGGGTAGTAGGATTCTTATGCATGGTACCCCCAAGCAAGGGGCCTGTATACCCTGACATGCAATTTAATATGGCTACATGTGATTTAGAGACATTCTGTCTGTTCAGCTGTAGTGCCATACATCCCTGGTACACCAGATCACCACTATTAAGACAGCCTTAGATATACAAATTATCTCTCAGATTGAGAAGCCATAGTCCAGATGCATAAAATATATTTTGCACACAAAGTGTTCATTTGGTCTCTGTTTATGCATATGCAATGGCTGGGATGGTGCCTCTGTATGCATGGTGTGAAAGTGTGTGAGGTAGCATGGACTATTTTGGCAGAAAAATGCAGCACAATAGCCAAGAGAGTCATTTTTATATTGTCTGCTAGACAGACATCCCCATGTTGGGGCATCTGCCAGTAACGGACGGATATGGTAGGGAGTTTTTGTGACTGTTTCAAATGTGATTACAGAATATATCTAAGATGAGAAGGTTGACTTGGGGGGGGGGGGGGTTCTACTCTTATGAATGTGATTAGGGATATGACAACAGGAAGGGAGGCACATCCTTTATATTTTGATTTGCAAGGTGTTTTGAGTATATGACAAATGAAGGGATCAGAGGTTGTACTGTACTCTGAAATGTGATCAGGGACAGAGCAAAAGGGAGTTGGGAACTGGTATGCATATCGTTTGTGCAATTATGTGTCTAATGCCTATGTTATACACTGAAATGAAGAGGAAAGGCTTCCACTATCCTATGTTTGTGAAAGCATTAATTTATTCATACAGTAGTACATAGCTAGGTACTTGAAGGATCCAAAGAATATAACACTGACATAAGCATTGCAGACAAGGATTCATCTTTAATTCCAATGAAAATTTTCAGTTTATTGTGATCATGTGTATGTTATAAAAGTGAGGATCTTGCCATCTTTAATACATAATTACTATTTTCAACAGCTGCTCTGTGTTTATGAACTCTAAAACTTCTCTGCTAAGGTCACTGTAATCACATATCATCCACATAAAGGGATAATTAGATGGATATACATGGGTAAGTAAACATAATTTATACAGCATCTGTTCAGCTATGACTATAGGAAAGACTGAATTCTGCTTTCAGATGTTAAATATGTAGTTTAGTCTTTTAAAATATTACCAAATAACATTTGGGATGTCAAGAATAAAACTTGATAGCTGTCATTCATCTTTATATTCCCTTTTATGCAAACATGTTCATGTTACTAGAACAGTGCGGGCTTATTCTGATTTTATGTGGTTTATTGTGCCTGTGTTACTCCAGCAATATGAAAGCCACATGTAAGCTACAGCTGTTGCACAAATCTTCCCTTTACATAAAGCTATGGCTTATTCAAAGGAGTAACTGAGTGGTTACTTGGCAACACAAGAAAATACACTATAAATGGCTTACGTCTGAAAACCAAACACTGTTTTTATGGCATATGTAAGTGACTGCATGAGAGAAAATGATGCCATTGTTAAACTGGGTTAATTAAAACACCAAAAACAAAAAGGACATTCTTTAGTTTTTTTGTTTGTATACCCTCTTTTCAAAGATTCATGGGAATGCAGTTTATTTCTGCATAACGAAAAAATGATAACATTTTGGAGTAAAATTTGTCATTAACCGTTGCATGTAGGTTATTTTAAAGAAATGAAAATGTACAACATTTACTGGGTTACTTTTTTTGTCTTGACCTCCATTAAAATTATTTTATTGCTCCTGTTCCTTTCAGTCATTCAGATAGATATGCTGGGAAGTTGGTTTTCTAATACTAGATTGTTGCTTTTTTTATATAATAAAGACAAAACATCTATATTTTTTTCTACTTAACTAACTTGTCTGGGGAACTGCCAAAGCTTTATATATCTATGCCACAGGGCCATCTATCTATCATTATGATGCTATAAAATATTATAAAGTATTGACAGACAAGAAAATACATCAGTATACAATTATATACATGGTCAGGGAAGGAACTGGGTAATGCTGATGGCCATCCAGTGTAATACCGGTACAGGGGCCATGAAGATGTCACAGCATTAAGCTGGAGGGAGATAGATCAATGAAATAAAGCAACTAAAACTACAAACCCAGTCCCATATAGTTAAAATCAGCACATCCTCAGAAATGAAATTAGTGGTTTCTGTTCTCATTAAAAAGGAAAGAAAATCAGAACAGTTACAGTAAATGATAATTTGAACAAATGTTTATGTGATTTTCATGCTTTTTCATACCACACATATGTAGATGGCACAGTACATACTGTCCTTTACACCTCCTGAGCAGGTATAATATGTATAATATGATATAAACTCACATTATTGTATATATGTGATGGTCATACAAGGTTACATGTCAATGGAGGTGAATGTTTGTGATATAAACATCACTGACATACACACTGGAGAGTACATTTAGAATGGATGGTATGTAAATTAGGGGTATTTGCATACTTTAAAGATCTGAATAATGACTTGCTTTGATATGACTGACATGTTACCATAACTGTCAAACAATCAGGGACACATAACAAGAGACTCCTGGACAAATGAGGATAGAAACAGGTCCAATCATGGAAACTTTTACCAGATTATGACCATTAATCTGTGACATTGACAGAATATGTGAGTGTAACTTATTATACATGTTCTTTAGGAACAGATGTGTACAACTGTAATGATTGTCAGTATTCTATAAGTGAAATTCAATACTCCTTCCTCAAAAATGACCTATTTTTGGATGGTTTAAGAGGAACAGTGTTAAAAGTGGAGTTGAAATCAGGGCCAGTTGATAAGGTTTTCATGACACATAAGTCACAATCACCACCTGCAAAAATCAAACCCATGCCATCAATGTTATCAATATCATCAATGAGCTATATATTTACTGTGTGCAATACAGAAAGATGTGTCATACAGGCATCTATTAGAACATGTTGAAGGGAAGTCTGCACTGTCACATCCTAATGGGTATATATCCCATAGAATAGTTATGTATGATCTAACAGATGTACGGGAGATCACTGTGCCAAATGTGATACACAAAGCATTGTTGGCTGATGTGGGTATTGGCCATACAGATAACCCATATAAACACCAGACTGTTATGAGTGGATTCCCTACACACAGCTGGGTGCTACATGAATCTGATAAATTTAATGCATATGGATACTATCTGAAGCATCAACAATTGATGTGTGAATTAAGAAGTGATCTGTTATAATGAATGGCACAGCAGTATGTGAGACTGACAGCAATGCATCAACTATACCAATGTGCACAGAAAGTACAGCAGTGCAACGTCTAGTGTCAATGAGTGAGGAAGCTGTCACTGTGATATTTTACACATACAAAACGCCAAATAGAGCACCCATAAGTACATGTCAAACCTCAACACATATTCCACATAATCACTGAATCCCTGACATTGCCATTCAAAATGTTATACTGCCATTAAATCCTGACATACATTCATATGTAAAAAAAAACTTTTCAGCATATCAGAGGTGGAGAGGAAAGAATTACGGACACAACCATTACAATCAGTGCAATCAGCACAATCAGGAGAATTTCATTCGGAGTTACGGGAAGAAGAATCTTCAGAGAAAATAAATGCTCTGTTAAGACAATGTAAAGCTTCTAATTCATTTAAGTTGTTAATTTGTCTATTTTTTTTTCTGAACAAAGAACATTTAAAAGTTGTAAGCAAGGGTTTAACTTTTGTGCCGTCAGGTAGGGCTGATTTAATTTCGACAATTAATGCTTTAAGAGACTATTCTAGGAAACGGAACTTTAAATGTTATTTCCAGGACAATAAAGTTGATAGACTGGAAATATTTACAAAGCCAAGTGTATTTAATCCATACATGAGACTGAATTAAAAGCATTTCTTTTAACATGTGAAAATGATGTTAGGAATTTATTGAATGCAAAGACTAGAAATGGGCGTTACAATATGACTATGAAAGAAAAAGAAGTCCTATTGATTTGAAAAGTAATGAGTATATATATATATTACAAAAGCAGATAAGGGGAATGCTGTGGTGGTATTGAATATGGATTATTTTTGTTGTCTATTAAAAAAGATGATAAATGAAAAGTTTTATAAAAAAGTGGCATGGGCAGAAGTTGCAAAATTGAATAACATGATTGATGCCTGTTTTGAAGAATGGTGCATGGAAGGTTTGATTACTGCAGATATTGCAGATTATTTTAGAATTTGAAATTGGGGAGATTTTTGGTCTGTCTAAAATACATAAGTGCTTAGATGAGCCAACTTTTAGATCTATAGTAGCTAGTTAGGGTAATAAAATAGAGTTGCTGGCCATTTATGTGGACACATTTTTACAAGAACTTGTGTGTTGAAGTGATTCTTATGTTAGAGATGCCTTTGAATTTAAGAAATTTATTACAAATTTAACAGTGGATAATTCAATAATATTAGTCACAACAGACGTTGTTTCTTTATCTATCAGATTCCAAATGTTGAAGGACTAGAAACTGTCAGTAGAGAAATGCATTTATCAGGTATTTTCACATGTAAGGTTGTTGACAGAAATTTTGGATGTTGTATTGTCTTATACTTTTTTGTCTAACAAATATCCAAAAGAAAAAAAGGTGTAGTGACTCAAAATTGCCAGCAAAATGAAATAATACAAAAACTGAGTCGCTAAGCCCACACAACAGAACACTGCTCCATTTAGAAGTCAAATCCACACTTTATTTGAAAAGAATAAAGATTAAGTGCTTTCATCCATCAGAATGCTTGTTCTTCATCAGACTCTGTATAAAATCAGTTAAGTACACTATTTATAGCTGAAACAATCAATCAATTTTGTTACATCACACCAAGATTTAAAGAAATAGCAGTAATTACATCAATTTAAAAACCTGGGTATTGCAATACTTAAATATATTAAAGTAAAACTCATACTAAGCCTAATAAATATTAAGGCTTGATGAATATACTGTTCAATATTAATTTAATGAAATACATTCATTAATACCTGAAAAGGGTTAAAAAGCTCTGACTAACACTTGAAGAAACAACAATACTACAATAACTTAAAAAGTACTAAAAATAAAATAAAATACATATTATGCCTACATTTGTTAATACCTGGAAAGTTAGAAGCATTAAGTTTGAGCTGCCATCTGATCTCCTTATTTTCAAGGACTAATTTATCATCACCACCTCTAGGGTAATGGCAAATCTGTTCTAAGATGGCAAATTTAAACATAGAGCAACCAGGACTATTACTAAAATGTTTAAAATGACCATTTTTGTTATAGTGTTTATTAATGTGGTATATATGCTCATAAATTCGATTTTTAAGGGCTCTGTCAGTCTTGCTCATGTAAAACTCAGGGAAGTCTTGACACTTTGTCAAATATACCATCTGTCTAGATGTGCAATTGCCTTTCTTAAAAAACACTTTTGTTTTAGTAATATTGTCCAAGACCAAATAGTCTACTTCACTAATGAAGGAACATTGTCAGCAAGAACTACATTTTAAGTACCTCCATTCATGGTTCTCTTATTCTTCTTAACAGTATTCCCATTTTCAGAGTTGACCATCAGACTGGGTCCTGTTTTATATGTAAAAGAAGGGCAATCACCTAATACATGATGAACATCAGGGTTACGTTGTAGTATGTCCCAATTCTTTATGATTATATTTCGAAAATCATTGCAGTGGAGTCCATACTCCATCACTAACCATTTTTCATACTTGTTAACTCTTTCATTCCTAATATTTTGATGTAACCCTTTCCCTAATAATGGTGAATATTTTTTGCCCCATTGTGATAAAACATAGCTTTTAACATCATTAACCATTTTTAAAGGGTAACTTCTCTCAAGAAACATATGTCCAATAAAATCCAGTCCATCCTTAACATCTTCTACCTGCGACATCATTCTAGCTGCCTGTATACATTGTCCCTTTATTATACTCTTCTTTTCATAGGTTCGTAGGGTCATAGGTTCATACTAGGCTATCTGCCCTAGGGCATTTATAAGCCTAGCCAGAATGTGTTTGGCTTTCGCCACCCATTTTAAATTTATTTTGCTATGCCCTTTTTCGAGGTTAGTATACTGTGCCACTGTCTAACAGTGACACAGAAGTGATACCCGGGGTAAACGTATGATCTCCCATCCACTCATCAAGATTCCTCTTGAAGAGAGTCAATGAGGGACTCTGCCTAACCTGGACTGGGATTTTATTCCAGAGTGAAGGGAGCCTCTGGGCTATGAATCTGTCCCTCCAGCATGTCCTATTTATTTCAGTGCTTATAGGTTCATAGGTTCATAGATTGGTACTAGGCTAACTGCCCTTGTGAGCCTTTTTTTTTAGCCCTTTATCCCTGTGGTGAGTGAGACTCCTGCACCTTGTGTTTTGGCAAGGCAAACCAACCCGCCAACCACCCCCCCTCCTCAATACCCCCCCGAACTCCTCACCGAGATACTCCTCACTACTATACCGAGGAGGAAGCCCTGCTGAGGTTCAAGTCTCTTGAGCCCGTAGCTGAATGGGATTTGGATTTTCTGAAATGCAGCATGTCCATTAATTCCGGGTTGGACATGGCTTTATATGTCAGATACAGATCGCCTCTGAACAGGCGGTATGCCACTGAGTAGAGCTGGAGTTTCTTTAACCGGGCAGCATATGGCATCTGTTTGAGCCCTTTGATCCTCTTGGCGAGGTACTTTTGGGGTCTTTCCAGTTGCTGTGGGTGTCTGGTAAGGTACATCCCAAAAGGGACATTGTACTCAATTATGGGCCTGATGAGGGATGAGTAAAGAGGCACGATGACCTCCCCTGATCTAGATGTGAATCCCTTCATGATTAGGTGGGCTATATAAAATGTTTTTCTAACCACTTTAGCCACTTGGTTGTCAAATGAGAGATTGCTATCAACTTGGGTCCCCAGGTCCCTAATTACTTCTTCTGTACTTAATGGATTACCACCTATGTGGTAATTTGTGGGCACTTTGTTTTTGCCAAAGGGGATGACTATAAACCTTTTGGCATTTAGCTTGAGGCCATGGCTTTGGCACCAGTTGTCTGTTTCTATGAGGCCCTTTTGGAGGATGCTTGTGTCGGCTGGAGAGTTGATTATGGCACCCAGTTTGCAGTCATCTGCGAACTTGGTCAGCCACAGTCCTTCCGTGTTGGCCTGTACCTCCGAGAAATATATACCGAACAAGAGAGGTCCCAGGACTGAGCCTTGTGGGACACCACTTGTAACTGGTTTGGAGTCTGACATGGCTTCAGCAATTCTAACCATGTGGGTTCTGTCCTTGAGCAAGTTTGCAATCCATCTAGTGACATAGGGGTTTATATTTAAGCTGGTGAGCTTATCTATAATGCCCGAGTGGGGTATTGTATTGAAGGCTTTTGCGAGGTCCAGGCAGACTGTGTGGACCACCTTCCCCTTGTCAATGGCCTTGGTGACTGTTTCAAAGAAATCAACCAGGTTTAAGAGGAAGGATCTGCCCTTAACAAAGCCGAACTGGGTAGGATCCAGTGTCTGTAGGTCCCCAATATCTTTATTTATGAGGTCCATGATGATCCTTTCCATAGCTTTGCAGACCAAGCTAGTCAGGCTTATGGGGCGATAGTTTCCAGGATCCGTTGAGGCACCACCTTTATGGAGAGGGACCACTGTTGCTGTACGCCACTCTTTGGGCACATATCCTGTAGTAAGGCTGAGATTGAACAGTAGTTTTATGTTTGGGTTTAGCTCTTCTTGGAGTTCATGTAGGATGCAGCCCAGGACACCGTCTGGTCCCATCGATGCTGTGTTTTTTGCTTTGGAGGGGGCGGCTTTTACCTGAGCATCTGAGATGTCAGGGGGGCAGCACTCTGCTGGGATAGATATTTACCCTTTTGGTGGGGAGGGGGGGGGTTTGCGCTGAACCTGTCAGCTAGGATGTTGGCAATGTCTGTGGGTTTGGTGTATTTTTTGTCATTTTGGACTAATTCTGAGCATATCTGGGAATTACCACCCAGGTTCCTAACATAACTAAAGAAAGCCTTGTGATTATCCTTAGTATCCTGTGCAATTTTTCTCTCAAAGCTGGCCTTAGACAATTTTATGGGTGCCCATAGTTTTTTGCTAATACTGATCAGAGATGCCTTCCCTTTTTGGGATTTTGCTCTATCATGTAGTAGCTTCCTCCTTCTATTGTATAGTTTGTTTATGGCTGGGGTCCACCAGACAGGATGTCTGCCTTTGGAGGATTGGGTCTTGGTTTTATTTGGGATTGCATGATCCATGCATTCCTGAACATGTTCATAGAATGCATTTATAAAGGATTCTGTGGTCTGGGCCGTATTTTCCACAGGCCCGGGGGCTTTAAAGGATTCCACCTCGGTTTTGAGGAGTATGAAATTTGCTTTAGAGAAGTTTTTCACTGTGGTTTTCTGGGCAGGGGGTGGGGTCGGGATGTGAATATCCAGTGAGATTAGTTTATGGTCTGATCTTACCAGTGAGGGATACACTTCTGGTCTAGAGCATAGAGTCCCTATGTTGGTGATGATCAGGTCCAGTATGTTTTCCCCTCTTGTGGGAGTGGTAACAAGTTGTTCCATAGCATTTGAATTTATAAATTCTAGGAACCTTTGGGCTAGGGGGTTGGAGCTAGAATAATGCTCCCAGCCTATGTTTGGGTAGTTGAAGTCACCCAATATAATGGTGTTTGGAGAGACCTTCATATTTTCCAGTGTTCTCAGGAAGGCCGAGTGGGGTTCCTGGGTTTGGGAGGGTGGTCTGTAGCAGGCTATACACTGGAAGGCAGTTTTACCCACTGTTAGTTGCACATGGATAGTCTCTGATGCTTCGTGCTTTGCCACCAACCTGGAGATGTGGGTATCGTTGATGAATATCGATACTCCCCCTCCTTTTGTGGTTCGGTCCATGTTTTGGGGCCGGAAAGCATGGTATGAGGTATAACCTGGTAGTGCTGGGGTGCTCTCAAGAGCCCTGAACCAGGTTTCTGTTACTGCACAGATATCAATGTTCTCCATGCTAAGGAGAGTTTAGAATGCGTGCATCTTGAGGTTTAGACTTCTGGCATTGAGTAGCATTACTCTTAGTTTCTTATCCCTTGTGATACCTATGGAGGTGGGTTTGTCTTTTGAGCCTTGCCTAAAAAAGGCACTATGGGGGTAGCAAGAGCCTTTGCCAATATCCGAAAGCCCAGGGGTGACAGGTGCAAGCCGTCCCTAGCGAAGCATCCTGGCTTGTCGAGCATATCATCCCAAGCTGACAGGCATTGGATCCCCTTTGAATGAAACCAGTACTTAAGCCAATTGTTGAAATTTATCATCTTGTCTTCATATTGTGGCATCATTCTTGGTGAGGGTAAGATGCTACTCAAGGTCAGGGTCATACCGGCCTGGGCTACATGCTCAGAGAGCTCCTCTATGTCTCTTTTCATGTAGTCCAGGGAGGTACATCTCAGGTCATTCACACCAGCATGGACAATGACTGAGTCATATTTATACTTGCCTTGGAGTGACCTGAGTGCTTGTGTTATGTGGCGGATCCTAGCGCCCGACAGGCTGCTCACCATGACCCTCTCCTTGTTCAGCCTGGTGAGCAGGATGTCAGTGTGCCTGACGATAGAGTCACCTATTACAAGTGTATCAGGTGTGTTGTTTAGTCTTAAGGGCTGTGACTGTTCGGCACACTGGCTTTGTGAGATATGTGTTGCACGTGTTTTGTTTTGGGGTAGCGGTTGCTTGGGTGTCTGCTTTGGAGGTCTCTGCTGCTTAGGCAGATCTTTATTTAGAGCCTCCGAGTATGTTTTTATTTATACGGGTGACAACTTGTGAATTCAAAATAAGTTTTCGAAAAAGTGGGCTTGTGTAAGATGTTAGATTTAAAACCTTGGTCTGTGTGTGAAATTAAGGTGTCTAAATGACTAATACTAGTCTTGTTGTAAGAATACGTAAACTTGAGGAAGGGTGAAGTCGGATTTAAATAATTCACAAATTCACTTTTTTGTTGTTCAGTACCCTTCCATAAAATAAACAAATGATCTAAAATCTAGTGTATAATTGAATGTATCTATAAAAATTACTATCAAAAATACATCTAGATTCCCAGTCTGACATAACTAGGTTAGCAAATATGGGGACAAAAGAGGCCCCCATAGTAACTCCTCAACTTGCTTAAAGTACTGTCCCTCATAAAAAATGAAATTATTATCTAGAACAATACTCATTAATTCATAAATCAAACCCACCTTATCAGGGTCCAAGTTGGAATACTTAACAATGTTACTGTAAAATGATTCCAAACCTGTCTCTTTGGGGATAGAGGTAAATAAGTCAATAACATCTATTATCAAAAAAATATGGTCACTAGACCATAACTCATTTTTCAAGTGACCAAGGAAGTCCCATGAGCCAATGACCAAATGGTCCACTTTTGAATAAATAGGTTTCAACCACCTATCAATGAGCATTCCCAGTGGAAATGTTTTTGACTTATCCCAGATACAACTGGTCAAAAAGGAGGCGTCTCAATATTTTTATGTATCTTTGGGATACTGAAAACAGAAGCTATGTTGGTTTCTTGACAACTAAAAATTATAAATGTCATCAGAAATCCTTTGCTCTAATAGGTATTCCTGCAAATATGAATCAATCCTGTTATAAGCTATATTTATTTCATTAATTGACATTTTAAGATAGGCATCATTATCACCTAATATATCTAACATTACTTTGTAATACTCTAAGGAATCATATATAACTACACCTCCCCCTTTGTCGGGTTTCATAATGCATATAGTGCTATCTGACCTTAATTCTTGTAATAAGTCCAACTCACATTTAGTAATGTTATATTGGTACCTTTGTTTTCCATTATACTTGATCTGTAATTTATATAAGTCAGTAGTGATAGCGTCTTCTAAAACAACCAATGATGTGTGTAGAGGGGATTATAGGTACTTTTTTTCTTTAAACTGGGGATACCGATGTTAGTTCTTCTACAATTGTCCTTAAATAATAGTGCCAAGTTCAATTTCCTAAGGAATAATTTCAATTGTATAAGAGAATCCACCACATCAAATCTCATGTTGAGGATAAACAAACCCTTACAGAATAGGCAAAAATGTTCTTTCTTCACTACATGATTAGTATACTTATACATGTTACCATTATTAAGAGTATACACAACATTATTAGACGTAATTATCTGGGGTTCCTCTGTTTCATATCGAACCTGTCCCTCTGCTGTATGTGCATTTTCCCAGAGTCCTATTGATTCTGGTTTCTACCCCTGAATCTCTGCCGTTTCCCCCAATAAAAATTTAAATGTTCACTCTCATGTCTATTAAAAGATAGTTTTTGATGTCCCCTAGGGGCATTCTTACTTCATACCCAGGCATAAACTTTCTTATGTTGATATTGTATAAAATCTCTATTAATTTTCTTGTTCTTCTTTTCAAAAATGTTATGATATTTCCTATCTACTATATTAAACTGTTTCAAATGAAAATTTCCCACTGCTTGAAAATTAAATCTTTGTGAATATCCATATTTAGTTTCTCTACTTCATTAATTAATAAAATTAACGTCATCATGTTTAATAATTATTTCATATATTCAAATCCAAACTTATCAAACAATGCTGAAAATTCATTGCACATTTCATTGGAACAGTCCAAGTCCAAAGGTACTTTAAAAAATCTCATCCTTTGTGGTACTATACATAATTCTAAACATTTGTTCATATATACATTATTCATCTGTATTTGTTTAACTTTAAAAAACTTCTTTTCAAGCAAATAAATTAAGTCCTTCAATGTATCGCATTGCGAACGGTCAGTCTCAGTCTCGGTATAAACATTTGCACCACAAATGCTGTCGAAATTAAATTTATAATCATTTTGAATAAAATTATCAAAGTCAATGAATGAATTACTATGTACATCATAATACCCACATTCATAGTGCTGCCCGCTACCTCGTTTGCTTGAATTACTAATGGGTTCACCAGTCTTTCCATTGTTACCTTTGGAATGGTGCCTAGTAGCAGCTGCAGCTATGTATGTTTTCTTTGGTATTGTTCCCTTAGATCTTGCCCCACATCTCAGATATTCCTTAATGGAAGAGTTAGAAATGTTGTCAGCTGAAATATCGAAAGCTGCTTCAACTCCTTCACCATTTTGAAGAATGCCAAGTTTAACTCTGCTTCCGTTACCAGTGTTTCCTGCAACTGCACCCTCTAGGTTCAAAGTTGACGAAGGAATATGTTTCCTTAATGTAGGAAGAGTCTGTTCCGATTTACTAATAAGCTCGATTAGCCGGGTAATTTCACCTTTTACAATTTGAATTTCCGAATGCATTTTATTGAATTCATCTCCGTACACCGGTGAAAATAGAGAGGGAATGTCATCCAAAGAGTCCATCCTGCAGGCTAAACACTAAAGTCCAACAAATATCCAAAAGACAAAAAGATGTAGTGACTTAAAATTGCCAACAAAACAAAATAATACCAAAACTGAGTTGCTAAGCCCACAAGATAGAACACTGCTCCATTTAGAAGTCAAATCTATACTATATTTGAAAAAAAATAAAGATTAAATGCTTTCATCCATCAGAACACTTGGACTTCATCAGAATTTGTATAAAATCAATTAAGTATACTATTTATAGTTGAAACAATCAATCAATTTTGTTACATCACACCAAGATTTAAAGAAATAGCAATAAATACATCAATTCAAAAAACTGGGTACTGCAATACTTAAAGAATATTAAAGTAAAACACATACTAAGCATAAGAGAACCACAAATGGAGGTACTAAAAAATGTGGGTCTTGTAGACAATCTGCCTTCATTAGTGAGGTAGACTATTTGGAACTCTATATAAAGTTAAAAAGGAAAGAGAACAAAATGATGGTGTTTTAAATAATAATAAAAAAAGATCAGATGAACATGAGAAGAGTAATACTGATTATGTGCTGGCATGCATATTTGAAAATTTGGTAGATGAAAGTAATACCAAAAAATAGTGAAAAATAATTTGAAGTTTCTCATCAATTTTCCAGAATTAAGAGGTGTCATAGGGAATAGTCTGGTATTTGTGTCCAAAAGGGGAAACATTCAAAAGAGTATTTTTATAGGAGTAGCCATACGAATACGTACACACATAAAAGATGCAGAAATTGCTGGATAACCAAAAATTTATTCCAAGGTACACAAACCTCCAGTAAGCGCTTTCATCTCCCAAAGCAATCACAACAAGAGACTTCTTCAGACTGAGGTAACCATAACCTAACACACTTTAAATATCACATTCTAATCACATGATCAGTCACATGATTCATATACAAAATATATAAAATATCACATTATTTCATGATTATTAAAAACATAATAAAATAAATAACTTAAATACACCTATGCTACCCTTAATGTTTTAACCCTTTTCTTTTTAAGTACATAGTAAATTCTTCTCTGTTATTTAATCCATGTGGAAAACACGCATTTAATCTAACTTGCCAGCAATATTCAAGCCAGCTCTTCTTCTACATTAATAATATTAGTAGTATTAACCAAGGAATCTAATATTAACAATTTATAATTCACCTTACACTTGTTACTTTTATAGTGTTTACACATGGCATTTTTGATATCTCCTATTTGAATAGCATATTTATGTTTGTATATTCTCCTATTCAACTCCCTAGTAGTTCTGCCTACATAGAAACTTTTACATTCTATACAAATAATAAGGTAAATCACATTTTTGGACTTACAATTAAATATCACAGGTATTCTTACTTTACTATTTCCTATTTCTAGTACACTCTCCTCAGAATATAACAAATTACACGTTACAATTATAACATTTAATCATACCACTTCTTTGTTCTGTTCGATAATTTTTACTCAATTTTCCTTGAAAATAATTTTAAAACTTTTAGCTTTCTTTTGTACAAATTTTGGGCTAGTTCCTATTTTACTAATTAGTTCATTATTAGCTTTAAATAATCCCCAGTTCTTCATAACAACATTTTTTATAGCCTGAGAATCTACGCTATTCTGTATTGCCATTGCTCTTTTATATTCATAATGTTTTTTATTACTTTCAATGACATCTCCTGTACCCAGTCTTTCATAGATCTGTTCTTGAAGTAATTTATTTACTTCTACAAGAGGATAACTTTTTTTTATTATTTTATTACAAAAGGAGTTGGCTTCTTCACAAAAATCCTCATCTTTCTTAGTTAGGCTATTAATTATTTTAGCTGTATTGTTTGCAGGTAAGGTTGAATGCTTGAATGAAAGGGAGAACTACAAGATTGTCCTGAAAAGGAAAGGGTTAACTCACTAAATACAGCTAGTCATGTGATTTTATTGAATGTATTCAAAGGATTTATAAATGTGTGCAACTTGGTCTGAAGAAGTTTTGCGTATGGAATGAAAGTGCTTACCAGTTGTACGTTTTATTGTTTTGTTGCAATTAAAAGTGAAATGTATTGCATTTTCAAACTGTTTGTGCTTTTTTATTGGTTTTATTTGTGGTTCAGTTTTTAAAGTTGTTTTGAAGTTGTTTGTGGGACTTTTTGGATTTATATATGTTCATATGTATTCACGCAAACTATCAAGTGGTAATAATGATGTGATGTAGTGATACGTCTGTGATGCTGTACATAGGCTACAATTGCACTTCATAGGCTCATATGTTCATAGGAGACCACTAGGCTAATGTGCCAAGAGCCTATACAAGCCCATACAAGCCTAACCAGATTTAACTCAAGTTTAACAATGTTCATTAGCTAGGTAAACCAAGTTCATAGAGTTATGAGCCTATGCTATGGTAAGTAGTACTGACTGACTGCCTCTGTCCATGAGAGTCATAGGCACCACCCCACAAATAAATTTATAATCACACATCCATTGATTTAGGTTGTGCTTGAAGAGGGTCAGGGAAGAGCTTTGATTTAAATGAATGGGAAGCTTATTCCAGAAGATGTATATTCTCTGAGAGACGTAAGCATTTATTTATGTCACAAGCTAGGTTAAGATCCTTGGAATGAGTGACCCTCATGCAGTTTGATTTATGAATGTGAAACATTTCCATCAGAGCCAGATTGGACCCTGCCCTGAAGGACAGACACAAATCACCCCTAAGTAGTCTGTAGGAGACAGAATACAAACAGGACTTTCAATCTTTCTGTGTAGGACTTGTTTGTTATAGCCTAAATCTTCCTGGTGAGAAAACTCTGGGTTCACTCCAGCTGTTGCAGATGTCTGGTGAGGTATATGCCAAAGGGTGCATTGTACTCAATTATTTGTGTGTTGAGGGCTGAGAACAATGGAATTATAACGTTATTTGCTCTGGATGCCATGAACTTACTTATGAGTTGTGCCACAAAGATGGAATTTCTCACTACTGTGGGCATAGGGTAGTTGAAGTTCAGATTAGTATCAACATGAATACCTAGATACCACAGAGTCTACTCTTGGGGGTGCTGTCTGTGCTGTAATTAGGTGGAATATTTGCTTTACAAAAAGGAATCATTTATTATTTTTTTGAATTTATTTTCTTTTCATGGCTAAGGCAACAGTCACTTGTGTGCATTAATCCTTTCTGCAGTATATCCGTATTGTTCATATATTCAGTGATTGCCCCCAACTTAGTCAGACAAAGACTGCCTACATTTGCATTGACTTCTGAGAAAGAAATGCTGATCAGGTAAGTGCCTAGTACAGAATACTGTTGTACATCCCTGGTGACTGGCCTCTTGTTTGAGGTGAACTCACCCATTTTGACAGTATGTGTCCTGTCAGTGAGCCATTTGGCTACCCACCTGGTGACATATGGGTTTATGCACAGTTGAGAGAATTTATCTATAATACCTGAGTTGGGTATTGCATCAGTTTCCTTGGCCAGGTCAAGTTAGGTGAGATGTACAGTCTTTCCCTCATCTATGGCCTTGGTGATCTTCTTGAAGAAGTCAACTATATTTAACAGAGATGACCTACCCTTAACAAATCCGAAGTGGGTTGGTTCCATAGTCAGGACATTGGCTATATCCTTGTTGATAAAGTCCAGGATAAATATTTCCATGGCCTTACTGATGCAGCTATTCAGTCTTATGTGTCTATAATTCCATGTGTATGTTGGTCCACCCCTTGTGCAGAGGGCAGACTGTCACTGTCCACCATTCTGGAAAAATATAGCCTGCATGGAGTTGTGGTTAAATTGGGATCTAAGTGGTTCTGCTAGCCCAAGTTTGAAGTTATTTCAGAGAAAGCCTAGGATGTTGTTAGGGCCCATTGATGCCATGTTTTTAGCCATAGTGAGGGCAGAGATGACCTGCTGTTTTGAGAAATCGTGGCAGGTATACTTTGGGTGATGACTGGTGGGGACAGGGGGGTTGAAGTTTGATCCAAATCTATCAGCTAGTAGGTGATATTTCCGCTGGTTGAGAATGAGTGGTGTCATCCACCACTAGCTCTGTGCATAGCTGGGTATTCCCTTTAAGCTTTCAGACATAGTTACAAAATGCTTTGTGATATCACCTCCAAATACAATGCTGGGTATGAATTACATGTAACACAGTGGAACTTCTAACACAGTCATACAACTCTACCTGTCTTATGTCATTACATCAGTTGTACATCATACGTTTATATATTCATCAGTGGAAATGTGTGAGTGAGGGCCCTGACACCATATATGGAAACATTACAACTGAGATGGATGCAATTTATACAGAACATTTAATGACACAAATGCTGACACTCACACAGTGCTGCTGGAGAGCACCTGCATAATTCTTGTGAATGGCAACACAGTTGTGAATACAATGAAGTCCCCAAGGTTACAAATGAATCTGAACATGCCATATGTTTGTGTATATAACAGCATTACGACATGTGGATGAACCCAGCCGTATGTGCCCATGTAATCAGTATGACATAATATTTATGTACGTCAGATAACATTTCCAGCTGCTAGGTATGCACGTGCACACATGTGCCATACTGCAGCTGTCACTGTAGTGGTTGAATGAGAATTGTGTAGAATGTTGATATGCTCTACTACAAGAGCACATGCCTTAGTAAGGCCACAGTATACATAGCATCATCCCATATCAACAGTTCTCAGGTGGCATATTACTGCAACTGTTATGGAAGGAACATGTAAACAAATAGCAGCAGTAGCCATGAATAGAGTACCTCAAATCCCAGATTGCAATACACTCTTGTCAGGTTACAGTACATCTACACCTCAACATAGCACACGCGGATGACAACAACATTGATATGAGCAATCTTCAGTGAGCCATAAGGCATTACTAGGCTAATGGTCATGAGCACATAAAATCCTAGCCATTATTATGCCATTTAAACAAAAATTGCTATATCTATGTGATGGAAGATATTAGGTGTATGTGTGCATGCATTGGAATTTATTGCAGAATGCCTCTGTCCATATGTGACATGGGTACAACCCCATGACAGAATTAGCAATCAGACATCCAGTGGTCTGGAGATGGCTTGCAGAGGGTCATGGATGGTCTCTGCTTCACGATGTGTATATGCATCTTTGAGATGACATCCTGAATGTTCTGCAGAAAGGATGTTATGTGTATAAAGGGAACAGGGGATGTTGGTTCATGAGGCTTGGTAAAATGTTCTCCTGAGTAAGAGTCAAATGAAAAGATATTTAAAATATCATGCCATGCCTGTAATATACCACCTACCACACACACACACACACACACACACACACACACACACACACACACACACACACACACACACACACACACTGACTGCTGTGAAACTAGAACCCATACTTATTTATTTACACAATGTACAGCACACATTTTTAATGCTAGCGCCAACACAGATGCCACAGTTTAATACTGTCAGAGTATGCTTTACAGGGGATGACATCATCAGTGTATGTTGAGAACAAGATGTTGGGAATATTGTGTGACAAAGATGTGGACTCACATCCTAGTGTAAAACTGTCTCCAGACTGCTGGCTGAAAGAACACACATCTTGAGAAGAACATGTTTTGGAGGAGTGTCTGACAGAGATGTTGACTCCTGATGAAAAACTGTCTCCAAACTGATGGGTGAATGAACACACACACACACACACACACACACACACACACACACACACACACACACACACACACACACACACACACACACTGACTGCTGTGAAATTAGAACCCTTACTTATTTATTTACACAATCTAGAGCACACATTTTTAATGTTAGCGCCAACACAGGTGCCACAGTTTAATACTGTCAGAGAGTACTTTATAGGGGATGATATCATCAGTGTATGTTGAGAATAAGATGTTGGGAGCATTGCGTGACATAGATGTGGACTCACATCCTAGTATAAAATTGTCTCCAGACTGGTAGTTGAAAAAACACACATTCATATTGACTGCTTTAAGATTAGAAGCACTACCTAGTTACATATGCTAGCAAAAACAGTACTTAATGCTAGCACAATGGCACAAGTCTGATATTAACAGTATCAGAATGCACTTTGTAGGTGATGACATCATGAGTGTATGCTTTGAAGATGTGGGGATGGCTATATAAAATTGCTGTGGAGTCATGTATGAGTGCAAAAGTATTTGCTGAATGATGTTTTAGAGAGGGTAGTAGGACCTGAAGTCAAGCTGTTCTGACTCTACACCCACACAAACACACACACACACACACACACACACACACACACACACACACACACACACACACACACACACACACACAAGTTGATTTTCATTAGATTCAATCCTCTACCTAATTAGTTGCAGAAGTTAGAGAACACATCACTTAAAATGCTAGTGCCATGGCACAAGTCTGACGTTAACACTGTCGGAGTGCACTTGATAGAGGAGGACATCATCAGTGTATGGTGATAAAATGATGTTGGGGTTTATATGAAATTGCTGTAGTCATGTACCAGTGTAAAAGTACTTCCTGCATTATACTTGAGTGAGAGGAGTGGGAGCTGTGCACACACACACACACACACACACACACACACACACACACACACACACACACACACACACACACACACACAGACACACTTAGAGATACATCCGCATATAATGTATCTAGAGAGAGAACATTGGTGCAGGGCATGCATGAATATCAGAAAGTATGTGTTCAGTCAAGCACACGTCTCTGCCCTTTTCTTCTCTTTATGATTCCATTTCCACATAATGGTAAATAATGGCCCAGTAACCGCAGTAAGCCATGCTAAACACGTCTTTATATAGCCCATTGCAGAGAAACTGATTTGCGTGGATGATGGCAATGTGTTAGTGCATGCATGGTTCGCACAAGAATTAAACTTGAACTTGTGAAGTAATTTGCAAGATAACATTATGGTAGAAATTGCTGCCAGATACTGTGCTGTTCATAGTGTAGTTTATATTTAATGTGCAGTGGCCAAAGTTTTATTACATGAATAAATGTTGTCATTGTCTTCCCCATTTGCATGACATTAATCACTGAGCAAACATTGCTTTATGCTTAAGGTAAAAAGTGTGAGATGTAATTTGGTTTACCTTCATTTGTTCAAACAGGGTCTACGGTGAGGTGTGGCTGTCAACGCAGTGGACAGTACTGAGTATGGAAAATACACCTGCTTCTTAGCTTTCCCTGTGGCATCAGGTGTAAGTGCAATAAGTACATAGTCAGAACACTAACAAGTGAGCCAGGATTCAAATCTCAATTATTTATTTATTTACTTTCACAAATGGTGAATTGAGTCAATGACTACACTAATGTGGTTAGGAGGGGGACAATACACTTAAGACAAGCAGAACAACACTGGATAAATATGGGATAGTTGTAAGGATGGATGTCACTTTAAAAAATCATTTTTGGCCAGTATTAAATATATCTTCATGAGACCTAATAACTTTGGCAAATGTTAAGATGTGGGTGATTAAACATATCATACACATATTACATCACATTACGAAATGATGTCAGATGCATCAGAAATTGAACCCTTGATGTCATGGGCAAAAAAAATCTCCAGTCAAGTGATTTATTTCAACACTCCACACAGGAGGATGCATTTTACTATATTCAGCAGTCTAAAAAACTGGTAGCGTAATTGCTTCAAAGTAGTACCTTTACGCTGCTTTTAACTTTGTGTTTCTTTAGTACAGCATGTTTAAGCAGCATTGACTGGAGATAACCAGACTAGTACAGCCAATGGCAAAAACTCACTAGGTTTTGCTATAGGACGTATAGAGCTATTCACTGTCACTCGGCATTTGTGTGCGATGCCAAACTATGCACAAATGGAAAGGACAAAAACCGAAGGAGTTTTATGGGCCATTTCTGGCCATGAATGTGGTGTGCAATTCTATTTTTTGACTAGATTAAAGGTGTGAAAAATTAGATTGCTGGGAAAGTGGTGAAATGGGGGAGAGGGACAGGGGCAAGCAGAGGGAAGTGGAAAGGAAAAGCAATAAAGGAATTGGCAGGAGGGAATTAGTAAAGAACCAAAGCTATACACTTCTACAACACTGTAATGTGAACATTTATGGAAAATTGGATGAATTTGGACTGTCACTACAACAAAGATGGGTGATAATGCAACAATTGGGTCAAATCTTGTGCGTCAAGAACACACATATGCAAAGCGGAGAGCTATGTATGGGACAAATTTTAAGTCAGATATTGTTGCAGGAGACTTGCTGTACTTCCAGTACATTGCTAAACTCTGGAATAGTATCTCCACACAAATAAGACTCTCTGACAAATTCAATACTTTTAAAACACTGCCTGCTTAAACAACATCTTAACCAATCCTAGTCCTACACATGCTCATCTCAAGGTTGAGACTCTGTGTTCACCATACGATATTCTCCAAATACTCTTCTTAAACAGAATACACTCATCCTCTCACTGAAATGGCAAAACAGTTTTTATACATAATTGCTGCCTGTACAATCCATTAAGTTGCACATGGGCTTTGTCTTTAGTAACTTCCACTTCTGCTAAATATTGGAATGTAGAAATGTAACTACTGTTTGTATATAAATAGAAATGTAGCTAATCTGTGTTTAACTAGAGCTTAGTATAATGCAATGTAAGCAGCAATGTAAGCAAATGCAGCTTTTCTTCCCCGGCCTCTGCTGAAAATGGGTATTACCCAGTTGGACTTTCCTGGTAAACAAAGACAAACAAATAAATAAATAAATAATATAAATATATATATATATATATATATACATATATATACATATATATAGGTCTACCTGACAACGCTGCAATGAGAACACCGATGCCAGAAGATCGACAACTGAGAAGACCGACGGATGAAAACACAGACGCTGAGAACACCGACATGGGAAAAGGCTGTGTAAGTATGCAGTAGTGACGGACGTTAGGGTGCGAGTAAGGTAAGTGTGCGATATTGACGGTCTGTAGGGATAGGGGTGGGTTAAGTGAGTTAGGGTTAGGGTGCAGGTTAAGTAAGTGTGCGGTAGTGATAGTCTTTGGGTTAGGGGCGGGTTAAGTGAGTTAGGGTTAGAGCGCAGGTTAGGTGAGTGTGCGATAGTGACAGTCTTTGGGTTAGGGGTTGGTTAAGTGAGTTAGGGTTAGAGCATGGGTTAGGTAAGTGTCTTGAGTGATAGTCTTTGGGTTAGGCGGGTTAAGTGAGTTAGGGTTAGGGCGCGGGTTAGGTGAGTGTGCGATAGTGACGGACCTTAGGGTTAGGGTTTGGGTTAAGGTTGTAGATAGTTGTGTATGTGAGGTTTAGTGTGGGTTTGTAAGGATTTTGGTGTGCTTGTGTTGTGTGTGTGCTTTTTGTACTGGGGATTTGTTTTGTTTGTTGATTGTCGGTATTATGGTGTGTCGGGCATGTGAGGTTTCGTGTTTGTGAACTGTCGGTTATGTGGTGTCGGTGATTTCGTTGTCGGTGTTGTGATGTGTCGGTGTTGTCAGGTAGACCCATATATATATATATATATATATATATATATATATATATATATATATTTTTTTTTTTTTTTTTGTGGAGCAGGTGCCCATTTTTTTGGATTTCAAGAAGAGAGGAGTTTTGGGGTAGTGATATATGAATATGATGGTAGGGTAGGTAGAAAACAGATGAGGTAGGGTAGGTAAGTAAACAGGTGCATACAAACAGGACACACAAGACAGACACAGGGATGGTGATGGACACAAAAGGTTAGAGAACACCATAACTGGGGATAGGTAGGGAACATCGTAGGCACATGTCCATCAAGTGTGGGATCAGTAAGAATCTAGTCCTCACCCTCAGTACTGT
Source organism: Protopterus annectens (assembly GCF_019279795.1). Classification (NCBI taxonomy): domain Eukaryota; kingdom Metazoa; phylum Chordata; order Ceratodontiformes; family Protopteridae; genus Protopterus; species Protopterus annectens. Next base: position 560,717,598 of record NC_056741.1, on the reverse strand, counting down.
CGTCACTGTTCCCTTCCCTGTGAGACTGCTTGATGTGGGAGTCTCTTTCCCATTCTAATGAGCAACCTCTCCAGGTGACTGAAACAGGCACCAAGGCTAGTTTCTATGACATCATGTACCATCCCTGGCAGCACCTAGCAGGTGATGTAATCTCTGCCTCCACCAATACTCCTGGAGAGTACCAATGCACTAGCAGCCAGGGCAGTGCTACCTTTTGTGGATGGGCCAGGTAGTGTAAGGACTGTGGAGGCAGTACTGCTAGGATGCATCCCAGAAGTGCTGGGTGTTGGTGCAGTAGCCAGTGGTAGGTTGGCAGGCTGAACAGCAGTGGTTGGCCTACCTCCCTGTGCTGAAAAGCTTTTGGTTTGTTGGCAAAATATATATGACATCAAGAAAGGTATGTTTCTATTAAAAAAAAAAGAGAAGAGAGAGAGATAAGGGGTGGGGTGTGACAGAAAAGAAAAGAGATCATTAGAACCATTATATGTCACATTCATGGTTTATTACAATATATATTTTTATTATAATATTAGCCATATAGCTTTCCCAGTCATAAAAAGGATTGTGAATTCTTACAAGTAATCATTGGAATACGCACATGTTCCATATATACTTTTAAAGATGCTACAGATTAACTTTACAGCATAGCATTAACGCCAATATTGTTTGGATTAAAATTTAAAAATGATATTTATTGAATGTGAAAATATAGGTTACTTGTGGGAACTGAACACACCTACTCTGAATACAGTATTACACTTGCCTAATACAGTTACCAAGAGCTAAAGATGAAAGCATGCATGCTTGCTTTTACAGTTAAGATCTACATGCTTAGGTTGCTACTAATCTATAGAATAGTAATATATTTAATACAATCATGTTAATTTGGGATGAATACATGCCACTTGCCTCTCTGAGTCTCTCCAATCTCTCAGCATGTGCCTCCCTGTTTGCTGAAATTTCCTATGCAATTGTAAAATAAAGGAGAAAAAAAAGAAACATGAAAGCATTATGTATAGCAGTCTTGGCTATCTATAGCTTTACATAAAATTTAAAGTTGTTTTATCTGTATACTTACATAACTACAGGATGTCAGCAGTTCTAAACTCATCTAGCCACTGGTCGAGTTGTGCCTGCTTGCGCCTTTTCAGGTCACTGCCAGTCACACCGGAGACAGCCTTGGCTAGGCTGTTCCAAGCCTCAGCCTTATACTGACAGCTGGTATAGTTCCCCTGCAGCAGGCCTCTAAGGTTGTAGCACTTCATGAGAAGTATTTTTGATTCTTCCACACTCCACCTCTGTGCTCTGAATTTGGCACAATCCTTCCCATTTCATGCCATGTCTGCACAGGTCCTCTAACAACAGTACAAGTGTTCATAGGTTTATAGGTAGGTATTAGGCTATTGGCCCTAGGGCCTATATAAGCCTAGCCAAAAAGGTACCCTGGCTTTCACCACCCAAGAAAATTATTTTCCTGCGCCCCTGTCAAGCAGAGCCACAGAGGTGATCCCCGGGGTGAATTTCCTATTTCCCATCCAATCATCAAGATTTTTTTTGAAGAGTGTTAATGAGGAGCTTTGTTTGGTATAGATAGGTAGTTTTTTCCAGAGTATGGGAAGTCTCTGGGACAAGAATCTATCCCTCCAGCATGTTCCGTTTATTATGGTGACAAGGTTTAGGTCCCTAGAGCGTGTAGCTTGAAGGGATTGTGATTTCTATAAGTGGAGCATGTCGAACAGCTCTGGGTTTGACATAGCTTTGTATGTTAGATAGAGACCGCCTCTGAGTAGGCGATATGTGATGGAGTAAAGCTGGAGTTTTTTGAGACGGTCTGTGTAGGGCATCTGTTTGAGGCCGGTAATCCTCTTTGTGAGGTATTTCTGCAGCCTTTCCAGTTGCTGTAGATGTCTTGTGAGGTACATACCAAAAGGGGTGTTGTACTCTATAATGGGTCTAATGAGTGATGAGTAGAGGGGAACAATGACCTCTTTTTTCCTGGATGAGAAACCTTTTGTGATGAGGTGTGCCAGGTAGAAGGATTTCCTGACTACTGTGGTGATGTGATTATCAAAGGAGAGACTACTTTCCACATGTGCCTCAAGGTCTCTTATCACACTTTTGGTGTTAAGTAGACTACCACCTATGTGGTAGCTCATGGGTACAGAGTTGTTACCAAAGGGGATGACAATGCACTTTTTGGCATTGAGCTTGAGGCCATGGCTTTGGCATCAAGCATGTGTCTCAGTGAGGCCCTTTTGTAGGATGTCCACATTGTTAGCAGTTTCTGTTATGGCTCCTAGTTTGCAGTCATCTGCAAACTTTTTTTCCTGCCAATTCATGATATCGCATTTTGCGACTAGTGTGCAAACATACACAGCCATGTTAACCACATTTGCGTTATGGTAAGTGAAGAGAAACATTGCCAAACAAAGAGATAGGGAGTTTATGAAACAACAATGATAATTTGACATTTGGTATTAATTTATGGCCTGTGTGGTGTTCTACCTAGTCACATTTTGTACTATGCTCAATACCGAAATTCAAAATGACTTGGCTTTTAACACATGGCTTTGGAGGGATGAATGGGATGACGATGCATTTTGTGTGGATTTACACACTCTTAAAATTAATTAATCTGTACAATGTTAGATTCAAACCTTAGTTAAAAAAAGGAAGGCATACATTTCCACACAGATGATTATTACTCATTGGCACAGAGGAAGTGCTTATTAACAATGGTAATTACAGATATACAGTTTAAAGAGTGACTGGTGCTATGCTTCAGTTAAGCCTGTATGCATGTGACATTTCAAAGTTCTGGCTTATGCAATCTCAAGTGTGATGCAGGAGTAATGTCTGACAATAGACTGGAAATGCATAGACTTAAATTACTTTATTAATAGATTTGTGATTTGTAGTACATACTTCACAATATAGTCTGTTTACAGTTGTACTTGGGTTAGGGATGAGTGTAGATTATTGTCAGTAAACTATCATGTCCATCAGAGATATGCAACTGCAATTATTATTACATAATCATCATTGTAATGATAAACCAGTTACACACATAATGCATATGATCCCTAAAAAGTATGGCTATGCTCAATCAACCTGCTACACATAGCTATTGGTATACAGTAATACCTTTATAATCACATTTTTTGGAAAAGTTACAGTGGGACACCCTAATCCAAAATGTGGGTTGTACTGGATTAGAACTCTGACTCACCTGTTTCTGATCACAAGTTCTACTTACTCCTATTGAGACAGGGAAAGATAGACAGCACCTCTATTTTCCACATTCAGTACTGTCTAGAGTGGTGATGGCCACACCTCGACTCTGAGAGTGTTTGCACAAAGGACGATGAGTCAAATGAAATCTTACACTTTATTCCTTAAATTGTGAACCCTGTTTGTACATAGGTAGGCAATGTGCATATGTAAAAGACAATAGCAAATATATATTATTTTTGTAAAAAGTCATTATGACGATTCCACAGTAAAAATAACTATTGCGGGACTCCAACCCCACTTTACCATTCTTCTCATTTGTTTAGCTCAATGTGCTTGTGCTACAAAGACAGTTGTATAACAGGTGTAATCTCTACAGTTATTACCATGCATGTTGCTGACTACCATACAATGTCACTGAGGGTGTTTGTACTTCATAAGGCAACTCACAATAAATTTTCAATTTTTAGACAGTTGTTCATGTTTGCACTAAGCCACATGCCACACAAATGATATAGCCAAAAATAAATAAATAAATAATGACATAAACAAATAAGATAAAAAGGTGAAAGAAACTTGAAACAATTAGGCAGCTCTGGATTTGGTCCATCAGTCTAATGCACTTACAAACCGCAGTTATAATGGGTCATTTCTCTTTGCCACAGACACTGCTTGCAATACTAATAACGTCATGTACATACAAGCAATTCACATTTCATAATCAGTACAGTTGGACATTTTCAGTTCATTGTACATGTGACTCTAACATATTTAGTAGAATGAGTGATCACAATAATTTATGAATATGTTTGCAGACATGCAGCTCTCTCCTCTCATTCTGATCATTCTTCCCTTATCTCTGCTTAAATAGCAGACATGCATCCTACAAGGCATTTTCGATCATTTTGCTTTAAATGTATGATACAAATATATAACACTGAATAATTGTTTTCAGCAAAGGCAGGAGAGTCTTGCTATTATGGACAAAAAATTATACGTGTGCTGTTTTTCACTGAAGGTAGTTCCATACTTTGTAAGTGTATCCTCAATGACACACCCACTGCAAGGAAGGGTGTCTGAATTGCTGTTGCATTTTCCTTCATTCACGCTAATCATTCACAGATGCAAGCCATTAGCACCTAACAATGGTGTAGAGCCTACACTATGTTTACATCTGATATACAAAGTCAAAGGTTTGGTATTCAGCAATTATAATGAGTTCTCACCTCATTTGCCTCTTCACAATGCTCAGAAGGCTGAATTTACACTATGAAAAGGTAACCGTGTAGCTTGGTAACTTGAAGGTGAGCAGACTTGTGTATATTTGGACAAAACAGAATATTGTTGGTATTTTTGAAGGTGATTTCTCTACAGAGAAGCCATTTATTTTGCTAAGGTATGCTTCTATTATTCAAGGACATTTTATATTTTGTAAACTATTAGAAACATATTTATATTTATATAGCCAGGAGAAAAAGAAGTTTTATCTCTATGTACTTCTTATACTCCACTGTTAGCAGTTTTTGGCAGGTATTTACATTTGTGAGATGAGTAGGTTATACCTTCTGAACAGCTATTTTTCTTAAACTTTGCTTTTGCAATTTCATATGGTGTTGGAGAACTGGTAAGATACATGTTGGCACTGGTGCTATGCTTCTCAGGTGGCCCAGGGCAACATCTGCAGGAGTGGTGGGCACAGTGAAAATTATCTGGAATTCATAAATTGACTTCTTTACTATTTAGCAATGATAATTGCCATCCAGTAATCAATGACATAACTATTCAGTCTTTACTATATGAATGTTGACAGAATGGTACTTTCACAGACTCCTTACATTTTGTGGAGTGTGTGGGAGTGCAACCTACCATTTGGTTGTCCTAAAGGAAAAGTGTGTTAAAATGTGTAGACATCCTGATAATTATGTGGAAAACATATATACATAGCTTATATGGTATTCCTAGATTTTTACAAACATTCATTTGTGTTGGGGGAACACCTACCATTCTGCTGATCCCCGGGTGAATTTCCTATTTCCCATCCAATCATCAAGATTTTTTTTGAAGAGTGTTAATGAGGAGCTTTGTTTGGTATAGATAGGTAGTTTTTTCCAGAGTATGGGAAGTCTCTGGGACAAGAATCTATCCCTCCAGCATGTTCCGTTTATTATGGTGACAAGGTTTAGGTCCCTAGAGCGTGTAGCTTGAAGGGATTGGGATTTCTATAAGTGGAGCATGTCGAACAGCTCTGGGTTTGACATAGCTTTGTATGTTAGATAGAGACCGCCTCTGAGTAGGCGATATGTGATGGAGTAAAGCTGGAGTTTTTTGAGACGGTCTGTGTAGGGCATCTGTTTGAGGCCAGTAATCCTCTTTGTGAGGTATTTCTGCAGCCTTTCCAGTTGCTGTAGATGTCTTGTGAGGTACATACCAAAAGGGGTGTTGTACTCTATAATGGGTCTAATGAGTGATGAGTAGAGGGGAACAATGACCTCTTTTTTCCTGGATGAGAAACCTTTTGTGATGAGGTGTGCCAGGTAGAAGGATTTCCTGACTACTGTGGTGATGTGATTATCAAAGGAGAGACTACTTTCCACATGTGCCTCAAGGTCTCTTATCACACTTTTGGTGTTAAGTAGACTACCACCTATGTGGTAGCTCATGGGTACAGAGTTGTTACCAAAGGGGATGACAATGCACTTTTTGGCATTGAGCTTGAGGCCATGGCTTTGGCATCAAGCATGTGTCTCAGTGAGGCCCTTTTGTAGGATGTCCACATTGTTAGCAGTTTCTGTTATGGCTCCTAGTTTGCAGTCATCTGCAAACTTTTTTTCCTGCCAATTCATGATATCGCATTTTGCGACTAGTGTGCAAACATACACAGCCATGTTAACCACATTTGCGTTATGGTAAGTGAAGAGAAACATTGCCAAACAAAGAGATAGGGAGTTTATGAAACAACAATGATAATTTGACATTTGGTATTAATTTATGGCCTGTGTGGTGTTCTACCTAGTCACATTTTGTACTATGCTCAATACTGAAATTCAAAATGACTTGGCTTTTAACACATGGCTTTGGAGGGATGAATGGGATGACGATGCATTTTGTGTGGATTTACACACTCTTAAAATTAATTAATCTGTACAATGTTAGATTCAAACCTTAGTTAAAAAAAGGAAGGCATACATTTCCACACAGATGATTATTACTCATTGGCACAGAGGAAGTGCTTATTAACAATGGTAATCACAGATATACAGTTTAAAGAGTGACTGGTGCTATGCTTCAGTTAAGCCTGTATGCATGTGACATTTCAAAGTTCTGGCTTATGCAATCTCAAGTGTGATGCAGGAGTAATGTCTGACAATAGACTGGAAATGCATAGACTTAAATTACTTTATTAATAGATTTGTGATTTGTAGTACATACTTCACAATATAGTCTGTTTACAGTTGTACTTGGGTTAGGGATGAGTGTAGATTATTGTCAGTAAACTATCATGTCCATCAGAGATATACAACTGCATTTGTATTACATAATCATCATTGAAATGATAAACAGTTGCACAAATAATACATATGATACCTAAAAAAGTATGTCTATGCTCAATCAACCTGCTACACTTAGTGGTATGCAGTATTACCTTCATAATACATTTACTGGAAAAATTACAGTGAGACACCCTAATCCAAAATGTGGGTTGTACTGGATTAGAACTCTGACTCACCTGTTTCTGATCACAAGTTCTACTTACTCCTATTGAGACAGGGAAAGATAGACAGCACCTCTATTTTCCACATTCAGTACTGTCTAGAGTGGTGATGGCCACACCTCGACTCTGAGAGTGTTTGCACAAAGGACGATGAGTCAAATGAAATCTTACACTTTATTCCTTAAATTGTCAACCCTGTTTGTACATAGGTAGGCAATGTGCATATGTAAAAGACAATAGCAAATATATATTATTTTTGTAAAAAGTCATTATGACGATTCCACAGTAAAATAACTATTGGGACTCCAACCCCACTTTACCATTCTTCTCATTTGTTTAGCTCAATGTGCTTGTGCTACAAAGACAGTTGTATAACAGGTGTAATCTCTACAGTTATTACCATGCATGTTGCTGACTACCATACAATGTTTGTACTTCATAAGGCAACTCACAATAAATTTTAAATTTTTAGACAGTTGTTCATGTTTGCTCTAAGCCACATGCCACACAAATGATATAGCCAAAAATAAATAAATAAATAATGACATAAACAAATAAGATAAAAAGGTGAAAGAAACTTGAAACAATTAGGCAGCTCTGGATTTGGTCCATCAGTCTAATGCACTTACAAACCACAGTTATAATGGGTCATTTCTCTTTGCCACAGACACTGCTTGCAATACTAATAACGTCATGTACATACAAGCAATTCACATTTCATAATCAGTACAGTTGGACATTTTCAGTTCATTGTACATGTGACTCTAACATATTTAGTAGAATGAGTGATCACAATAATTTATGAATATGTTTGCAGACATGCAGCTCTCTCCTCTCATTCTGATCATTCTTCCCTTATCTCTGCTTAAATAGCAGACATGCATCCTACAAGGCATTTTCTATCATTTTGCTTTAAATGTATGATACAAATATATAACACTGAATAATTGTTTTCAGCAAAGGCAGGAGAGTCTTGCTATTATGGACAAAAAATTATACGTGTGCTGTTTTTTCACTGAAGGTAGTTCCATACTTTGTAAGTGTATCCTCAATGACACACCCACTGCAAGGAAGGGTGTCTGAATTGCTGTTGCATTTTCCTTCATTCACGCTAATCATTCACAGATGCAAGCCATTAGCACCTAACAATGGTGTAGAGCCTACACTATGTTTACATCTGATATACAAAGTCAAAGGTTTGGTATTCAGCAATTATAATGAGTTCTCACCTCATTTGCCTCTTCACAATGCTCAGAAGGCTGAATTTACACTATGAAAAGGTAACCGTGTAGCTTGGTAACTTGAAGGTGAGCAGACTTGTGTATATTTGGACAAAACAGAAGATTGCTGGTATTTTTGAAGGTGATTTCTCTACAGAGAAGCCATTTATTTTGCTAAGGTATGCTTCTATTATTCAAGGACATTTTATATTTTGTAAACTATTAGAAACATATTTATATTTATATAGCCAGGAGAAAAGAAGTTTTATCTCTATGTACTTCTTATAGTTCACTGTTAGCTGTTTTTGGCAGGTATTTACATTTGTGAGATGAGTAGGTTATACCTTCTGAACAGCTATTTTTCTTAAACTTTGCTTTTGCAATTTCATATGGTGTTGGAGAACTGGTAAGATACATGTTGGCACTGGTGCTATGCTTCTCAGGTGGCCCAGGGCAACATCTGCAGGAGTGGTGGGCACAGTGAAAATTATCTGGAATTCATAAATTGACTTCTTTACTATTTAGCAATGATAATTGCCATCCAGTAATCAATGACATAACTATTCAGTCTTTACTATATGAATGTTGACAGAATGGTACTTTCACAGACTCCTTACATTTTGTGGAGTGTGTGGGAGTGCAACCTACCATTTGGTTGTCCTAAAGGAAAAGTGTGTTAAAATGTGTAGACATCCTGATAATTATGTGGAAAACATATATACATAGCTTATATGGTATTCCTAGATTTTTACAAACATTCATTTGTGTTGGGGGAACACCTACCATTCTGCTGTCCAAAATGAGAAATGTGTTTCAAGTGCTTTTCTGTTGAAAATGTGTAGAAAGCCTGATAATTTTCCTCAAAACATATACATTGCTTATGTGGTATCCCTTGATTTGTACCAACCTTTATATGTGTGGGAGGGGGAGGTAGGGGAGCCACCTACCATTCTATTATACTAAATGAGAAGTGTGTTTCAAGTGCTTTATGTTGACAAATGCTACACAGACTGATGCTTTTCTTGAAGAAATACATTACTTATGTGATATTAATATGTTTTATCATTCTCTGTTTTATGTCACATAGGATTATGGCATCCAAGCCTACAAATCCATGAACCCCCTTTTCAGTGACACTGAGAATGAGGACAGCATCCAGGCTCTGAGGAAGCATGCAGCCTTCCTGCTTGAGAGCGGCTGGGGGGATATGGCTGCAAGAATGGAGATTTCAAACTAGTCACTGATGTAAATGCAGTTGGTGGATGCGGCTGCAATTATGATGAAGTGTGGCATAAAGCCACTGACTTGATTTCATCAGCATGGAGGAGGGTAGCTGCAGTTGCCTGAGAACAGCTGACTATGGGGGCAGTCCTGCTACTGAGCTATCACTGACACCAAATGAGAAGTTTCTGTCCACTGTCAGAGATCCCAACACCTCAGGGGAGCCTGAGCACCATGTGCTTGATGTTGGTGCTAATGTGGCTGAGAGACCAGGTGTTGTCCTAGAGCAGCTTCCAGGTAAGCTTACATATGGCAACTTTATATTTTCTTGTAGACTAAAATATAATTTTGCTGCTACTGCTTGTGATGCATGTTTTCTCTGTCTGTACCTATTGATAAGTCAATACAGTTATACAAGAGAGTTGTTCAGTAGACATGGGTGTGAGTGAATGGCTCAGATAAGTTTTAGTTAGAGCTATTTCTTACAAGACATACAGGCAATGATGTATTCACTGTCTGTGTTATTCCCATAGTGATGATTAATTGCCATCCTTTCATTGCTTCATTTCTTCCAGGCTCATCCTCCTTGCAAAGTATCGAGACATCTGCACACGGTAAGCAAAGTTTTTGTTTTTGTTCTTACTAAGCATTATTTAGATACATATTATCTGCATGTGTGAGAAGTGTGTAATAAGCATCTGTATTGCTGTAGCATTTGCATTTATGCAAACTGTTAATTTTTGTTATGATGCTTTGGGTTAATATTTATGGGGGTAGTAATTTCTTTCCTGTGTTTCTTGCTTATTATTACAGGGGATCTTAACAGTGGAAGTGTAGGACTCCTACCATCTGCTGTTGGAGTTTCAGTAGGTTCTGATGATGATGGTGGCCAAACAGAGGCATAGCTGGGGGTTTTAGAGTTTGAAACTGACACTGAGGTTGCGACTGACACATCACTTGGATCTCCATCAGACACAGTCAGTATGCCTATACATACCCATTCCACTGAGCCCTCAGACAGTGGATAGGTTGAAGGTGACATAGTCGATCAGGATAGTGTGCTTACAGTGGTTTCAATGCCAGCTGACTCTGTCCATAGCCATGGTGTGGTGAAGTGCCATGAAGGATGATTGACAGGGGTGCTCGGAAGAGGCCTGTTGTCTGCCTTCCACCTGATGTAGGTGTGTCATTACGTGCCACTCGACATATGTTTAGGGCCATCATGGAGATAAAACACATCCCACTAGGGCCTCTAAAGACATGCTTAAGGTTCTAGATGTGACACAAGCTGATTGTGCATGACTGGCTCCACCATGTAGCTGATTCAGTGGCTCACATGAACACCACAATAAAATGGGCAGTGTCTGTGATGGAACATCTGCTGGGAGGGGGGCAGCATCCATTTGGCTGAATGGCCCCAGCATCAGCTGTTGTTATCAGACGTGGCTGTGCCAGCTACCACTCCCATAGTGGCACTACTTCTACTGCTCTGTCAGTGATTGAGGTGTCCACATCCAGGAGTAGTAGGTCACTGAGTTGTGGATCTGGGCGTAGTGGTGAGGAGAGTTCATCCAGTAGACATCGCTCACATTCAGGTAGCACTACCACAACTGACCAGGGGCATGGACATACCACTGCAACTACTTGCTGTGCCAGTTCTTGTGGTTGGTGGTGATGACAATGAACTGATACTTCTACCATGCATGGCTCACACCTGTCCAACATGCCAGGATATAGTGTTAGCCCAGAGCTTGGCTGTGTTCATGCAGACACTCACACACACATTTCACATAGAGTGCCCATACAGACACTCACAAAAGCCAGCTACATGAAGCATTAATGAGGGTTGCATGTCATCCTGTCTTAGTGGCTATTTGATATTATCTACATTTCTACCTGCCTGTGTTTTTTACTCATACATACTCACTACTTTGGTGTCAGCCTTGGCCTCCTGCCCACCATACCCCACCCTGTACAAATGATGATGACTGTGCCATCATCTTGTTTCTGTCTGTTTGATTCAGGGTTACATATGTATATTGTCAGATGCACAACATGGAAACCCAAATGAGTGCTAAGGATATGTATTGGTGATGTTATTTGGAAATGTTTTCTGATTTATTACAGCATTTTGATCTGCGGTGGTACAGCGGTAGCATTTTTGCCTCACAGCAAGAGGTTCTCCTGTTCGATTCCCGGCTGGAGTGCCTTCTGTGTGGAGTCTGCATGTTCTCCCCGTGGTCGAGTGGCCTCCGAAAGACATGCGCAAATGGGCGTGCCTTCGCTGAAGGTTGGGCGTCGGGCTGGCAACTCGGCACCATAAAAATCGACTGCCAATCATTAGCAGACCAGAGTTCCGCTGTAAAGCTGAAAAGACAAACAGCAACAAGATTCCTACAATATGATCATTGATACAGTATTCATGCTTATTGCTCTACTTGTGAGAATGTAGGGATGAGTAGAGTCTGGAATGATTTTTCTATACTGGATATTTGAGATGCATGAGTCATGTTAGCTGATAAACTGCATAAATATATATTACATAAGTCATTCATGTCACATATTGATGTCATTGCTGGACAACGAACACACATTCTACTTAGGTACATTTTCAAGTAACAGTATGCAGGTATCTTCCATTCAGTCATGTTCTTACACATTTTGTTCTTTGGGGATGACTTTGTGTAATACTTACAGTAGACAGCCATTGCATGGGTAAGTAAAGGTTGTGAGTGTTGCTGGCATCAATTTTACTGTATGTATGTACATAGGATGGAAGGTCTACCCCTTAGGTGGTGAGCATGTGTACCACCCATTACCACTTGGCAAGGGTGAAGGCATATTGTGCACGCCTACGTCTACCTACACCTACAGCAGCTGGGGTTCCTCTCTGACTCCTCACCTGCATATGGCTAGGATGACCTTCCCAGTAGTGGTGGAATGTTTGCTCCTAGCCCTTGGTGTTCCTGCTGCAGCTGTTTTCTCAGGATGATATTGTTTAGGATAGCACAGACTGTGATAATTATAGCACAAGTCCTGGGATCAAACTGCAGAGCACTCCATGATGTATCTAGGCACCAAAACCATGACTTCAGCAGCCTAAAGACACACTGTATGTTATTTCTTGCTTGAAGAATCAAGAGCTGTGAGACAACACGCAGTCTCTTGCTATGTATACAGTACAAGTGAAACTGGACCCGGGTAAGAAAAAGGATATTTTATTACAAGTACATACGATTAAAACAAACGGTTATGAGGAAGTCTGTATTTGCAGATGAAAGCGCTTAACCATTTGTTTTAACCGTATGTACTTGTAATAAAATATCCTTTTTCTTGCCCGGATCCAGTTTCACTTGTACTGTATACATAGCAAGAGACTGCGTGTTGTCTCACAGTTATTATTTCTTGCTTGAGTTTGTGCCTCATTATAGCATTCCTGCATGGGTGTGGGTGCATTTCTTATCAGCATCATCAGCCATGGTTTGATTGCGTCCCCTGCATCCACCAGTAAATGGCCTTATGGGATATCACCCCTGGAAGTGGGAGTTGCACACACATTCAGGATGAGTCCCTTAGCATTATACATGACCTGACAGTTAATGAGATGGAACCCCTTTCTGTTGATGTAGACCCTTCCCTGTTCCTGGGTGGTGCTTTGATCTTAATTTGTGTGCAGTCTATGGCACCCAAGACTTCATGAAAGTATGCTACAGGGTAGAATCCTGCATAGTTCTAGCTCTATCCCAGTGGGTATGGGGGAAATATATGTAGTAGCTGACATGCTGTAGCATAGTATTCAGGAATTGGTTTAGGATCTTGTGTGCTGATGCCTGTGACACACCTAGGATGGTCCCTGTAGGTCTCTGAAATGTTCCTGTAGCTAATATTGTAAATGTTACACATACGCTGATCTCCACAGGTATTAGTTCCCCTCTGTTTGCCCTTGCTTTCAGGTAAGGATGACAGAGGTTGCAGAGTTCCTGGAGTGTGTCTCTATCCACCCTGTAGCACTCTACTATTTCCACTTCATGCAGATCATGAATAGTTAAATGGGATCTAAATACCCTTCTCCCCCTTGCCCGAGGTCTTTCAGCAGCAGCATACAGCTGAGCCTGTTGCACATACACATGTTGAAGAGCAGCAGCAGCCCTAACATTCTTTCCCTCCAGTGTAGTTTCTATGGCTGATTTCTAATAGGTTTTGGTATACAAGGCAAAAGACTACACTAAGTGCACACGATTGTTTAACAGTTTGTTGAATAGCTCCCCAACTTGGACTGTTTGATTAGCATACAATTCAGCTGCTTATTCAGTAATTAGCATGCCATGATGTTTACCGTGTTTGTGCGGCTCTATATATCGTGTAGAGCCACTTACTGAATACAAATCAACACGTTGCCATGTTTTGTCTGGGGCAAGACACACACACACACACACACACACACACACACACACACACACACACACACACACACACACACACACACACACACACACACACACACCAAGCTGAAAGTGGTAACTATGCCTAATCACAGGCTTTGTTCCTGTGGAATGGAGTACAGCTACAGTTATTCCCCTCAACAAAAGTGGCCTAGCAACAGAACCGGGGAATTATAGACCCATAAGCCTGACCAGCCTCAGCTATAAGTCCATGGAATGTATCATTATGGGCATCATAAATATAGACATAAGTAACCTCCAAACCCTTGATCCTACCCAATTTGGCTTTGTGAAGGGCAGATCCTGCCTGTTAAATCTGGTGTATTTCTTTGAAAGTGAGACTAAGGCCATTGATGAGGGCAAATTTGTGCACACAGCATACCTTGACTTGGCAAAGGCTTTCGACACAATTCCACATTCAGGCATTATTGATAAACTTAGCAAACTGAATGTAAACCCCTTCATTGTAAGATGGGTTGCCAACTGGCTCACAAACCAAACATACACTATCAAAGTGGGTGACTCCACATCAACCTGCAGACCTGTTACCACCGGGGTGCCACAGGCGTCAGTGCTGGGCCCCCTACTGTTTGCTATATTCAGGTCAAAACTAAAGGGTTGTGGCTGACCATGTTTGCAGATGACTACAAACTAGGTGCAATCATTGAATCCCCAAATGATGTCAGTATACTCCAGGATGTCTCACACAGAGCAACGACTGGTGTATTAGCCGCAGTCTCAGACTGAATGCAAAGAAATGCATAATTATTACCTTTGGCACAAACAATGTCCCTTCACACTATGAAATCAATAACAATACCCTAAGTACCCATGAAGTGGTAAGGGACCTGGGATCACAGGTTGACCGTGACCTTAACTTCGACCACCATGTGTCTACCATTGTAAGAAAAGCTTTCCACATAGCTCACTTGTTTAGTAAAGGCATCACCTTGAGAGCAAAAGAAGTTATAACGCCCCTATACTCGGCACTTATCCATCCCATAATTGAGTAGAACACCCCATTTGGTATGTACTGTACTAAGCATCTACAGCAATTAGAGAGACCTCAGAGATTTCTAACAAAGAAGATCAAGGGCCTCCAGCATGTGCCTTACACGGACCAACTAAAATCCCTGACACTGTACTTCATACTGTAAAGACTTCTTAGGGGAAACTTATGCCTGGCCTACAGAGCAACCCAAGACCCAAACCTAATGAACTTACTGCATATCCGCAAATCAAAGGGGTCTTAGGCTACCCATTCAGGGACTTAAATATGGCCTGCTACTTAAATAGGACATGCTGGAGGAACAGATTTATCTCCCAGTGACTGTCACATTTTTGGAACAGGCTATTAATTCATGTGGACACTGTTCAAGCAGAACCTGGATGAGTGGATAGGGCACCATAAATTCTTACTGGGGATAGTGCCCACAATCAACCCACCTGAACATGGGTGGTCATCACTAAATGCAATATTGGTATTGACTAATACCTCTATGGCATTACATTTGGTTGAAATGGCTAGGCTTAAAATAACCTCCGGGTCGATAGCCTAGTGATCACCTATGATCCTGATGGATGAGTGTTCTTGCAGTCAAATCTTAATGGTGTTACAGTGAGCTCTGCCCTTTTTATAAAGGCTTTGTGAGGGGAGAGGTCAAAATAGCCAGATGTTTTCATTGCTGGAGGTAAAATGCATCTAACCTGAATATGTCAAAATGGTGGTGTGTTTTGATTGGTGGAGGTAAAACACAGATCATTTGAATATGACCAAATGTCTACCAATGGGGTGGGGTATCCACACTGGCTAATCTTCCCCTATCTTCTTACAGGGCTTGTGTTATATACCATTATCAATTAACCAAATTCAAGATAAGTCAGACAGTTCAATCAAGATAATTCATTAGCAGAACCATCATAAATGAGAAAAGAGCAGGCACATGCTGATTCATCCATCCCGTCCAAAATGACTCTATCAGCTAAAGGATAGTAGAACAATAAAATTTTCTTTTTAACTCACAGGAAAGTATATTTTCTTGATCTAATTCCCTTTGCAGACAACCAGATTGCCACTGTATTTCTAAAAGTAGCTAATAAGATAAGATAATGGTCCACTGCATCAAGGTAGTACAGGCAGAAGTATTTTAAGGATTTAAGGGTAGGCAAGACAAATAAATAGCTTCTGATCTAATTCTGTATTTGGCATGAACAGGTATGTGTTGGAATTCCATGGGTGGTTAGTAAACTAGTGCAGGTAATAATTTATCCAGGTTGCATGGCATGGATTTCTAGAAGTATATTAGCAGTAGTTAGAGAGGTACATGGTTCTTGGTGTAGGTTCCAGAAAGACTGCCAGGTTTTTACTGTAGTGACAGTGGTGGTTAGTAATCTATCATAACTAAGGCATCATCAAATGCATCAGGGATGGCCATATGAATATGTGATTCCCATTCAAATTCTATATAGGCACAACCAGGTGGCTGCTGTAATGGCAGAGTTGAATACTGAGATATTGTAGTGACTACGCTAACCTAGTAGCAAAGGGAGATAGCTGCAACTGCATAAATTAAGGACTGTATGTCCAATGAGCTTCCCCAATGTAAGCTATCAACAGTTAAAATAAACTTTTTTTTTCTTCGTGACTTGCAGCCGTTAGACATATGTGAAAGACAGACAGCTAAAGACTTATTTATTTACTTTGTTGACTGGGTTAGTCCTACTATGCCAATTGCTTATTTTCAGGGGTGATCCGAGGTTGTATTCATATTGACTATTGCCTTATGGTTACATAGGTTGTCAGCAAAAATGATATCAATGGCTAACCAAATAGTTTGAATCATGCCCACTGCCTGGTCAAGTGGCATGTCAATACTGTACAGTGTGCGTGTAGCATATCGTGGGGGCAGTCATCTCTGAAAACCTCTTATCTCTTCTTTCTGTGATATCAGTACGCACTTAACTTGGGGTTGAAGACTCATCTGCTGCACATTACTCCCTTAGCTCAGAAACATGAATGATGTTTATTATAACCATAGCAAGTTTCTGGTGTAGGTTTAGGGATTAATTTCTTTTAAAATAACTATGTGTATAATAAATGATCCCTGAAAGCCACAAGCAGTATGATATTGCTCCACTCCCTTTCTATGGTCATAAATACACTGTTGTACTTCAAAGGTATAAATGCATATAATGAAAATTTACAAGGTAGCTTTCCAGTCAGTACACATTCCATTTAATGACAAATAATGCAATAAAAATGTTTCCATAACTCATACATGAATAATGCATGAATGATTGTTTCAAACTGTTGCCCAACTTAATTCTGTCGTCAGCATTACCATGGAGCTCAAGTGTATTTGTTATTATGGGCAAACTCCTAATGTAGCTGACATGGTCATTATGGAACCAGAGTCATTTTAGAAAGAATTAGTAATAAATTTACCAGTTATTGGGTTGATGTATCTTGAACATTTGACCATTTGCTATATTCGACTTCCTCTATACCATAGCCAACACTTGCAATCCAGATATAGTTTTAGTTCACTGTTTAGTGAATCAAGTTCTCTTCTCAGTGAATCACATAAGTTCACCATCCATAGGCAATTTATAAGTGTAATCAATTTTCAAACTCCATTTTCTTATAAAGCAAGTGGTTAACTTCTGGACAAGGCAGTTGCCTTTCACCAAATCGCTCTTTCATCATGAAATGGACAAAACATATGGTTCAGTTTTAAGGGTAGTCATAAAATAGGATACAATGATAAAGAAAGGGTGATGCATAAAAAGGAAGATATAAAACAGGAATTTGCAAAATAGAGACTGGCATTTTATGAATTCGGTAGCTGCTATAATTACATGTTTGTGACTTTTGTGATTTTTGTAGCAATCAGGGCAGTATTGTTTGACAAAGGAAGGTACTGTTTGGAATTTTCTACCATTTTCAGCACTGTAAAACACTATGTGAAATAATGCTTGCATTTTTAAACAATTAAAATGGGATGGTATTAGCTGTTCTTGCAAACAGTACCAAACTTTCCTGCAAGGAATGCCCAAATATTGTGTGGTTCTGAAATGATGAGATGTATTGATAGTTATAATAAGTTACTGTCTATAGAAGGCAACCCACTTTTGAGTTTGCATTTGTTGGATGAACTATGAGATACAGAGGAGGTATGTCAGAATATGGAAGAATTTTGTTGTGAACTGAGAGAGCTGCAGAACAAGCTTTACAGAATGAAGAGATTAGTATGGCAGAGGCTGCACTTGGAGGCTTGCCTACACCATAGGATTTTTCCAAGAGGGTTATGTATGTTTAAAATGCCCGCCTATGGTGAGCAGTTTCCAGAGTTATTAAAGCAATGGCAAAATCTCAATACTGAGTTAAGCTTTAGTTATATGAAGCTAATTATTGATTTTTTCAAAGCTATGTAGGTAGATTTATGCACTGCTGCCAATGCTTTATTACATAAGATCAAGACCATCTAGGCCTCTGAACTCTTGTCTGCTAAAATTTGATGATTTATGTCATGACGTTTATATGTATAAAGCTAGGCTGCAACAACAGAAACAAAGAAAAACTAGAATGGGACTTCATGATTTTAAGTTGGGTCATATACTGTATTTGTGTGGCCCAAAGGGGTGGTCAGGACTATTGAACAACTTTGTAATGATACACAGGATACTGCATATAGCTCTACTGTTTCTATGACTTATATGGGTGCTTCTAAATTGTCTGAAGGCAATACCAATAATTGCATAGATCTTGGAACTCAAAGGAAGGAATATGAATCCACCTCCATTAATGCAGTATCTAAATAATTTGAAACTAGTTGAATGGATTCCATGGATCTCAGTATTAAAGAAAGGAGTTAGGCAGCACTGCTTCTACTTCCTATTCACACCCCCTTTTTTCTACAGCAGCTTTCCCAGAGTTAGTGGCTGTGAGGACTCTGGATACCTTGAGGGGGTGCTCTCAGAGCAGAGGGAGACAGAAGCAAAAAGCATCAATGGAAAGCAGGAACAACAAGGTCAAGTTGATGATGAAGTGACTTTAGTATACAACATTTCTTCTACTGTGTTATCTGAGGCACCATGTTCTTTGCTAAAGGTTTATCCTTTATTCCTGCTAATCATTCTGATTTGACCGATGTTATTGTGAATTTAAGAATGTTTGCCAGAAGGGTTATGCTGAGTACTATGCTTCCCACAAAGGGCTTAAATGAACACACAGAATTGACCAAGATACTGCATATACCTAGCACTTATAATCTTGCTCTTAGTTTTGTCTTAGAGTCATTCTTGAAGTTGTGTGAGTTAGATATTTATGCATTGTTTAGTACTTCACATCATAATCTAACTAGTGATGAATACATTGCACTTTGTGAATTGATAGGAAATGCTGATATATGAATATGACCGGCCGATAAAGGGGACGTGGTCATTGTAATGGATAGTTTGCTTTATCTGGATGTTATGTTTCAGAATTTATCTGACTCTGAGACTTAATTCTCGGATTACAAGGGCTGATATTTCTAAAATTATATGTAATGTACGTAATTATTTATATGACTTACTTATGAACAGGCTAATAACATAAGAGCAGTATAGTTTTCTATCTTCAAGTGAGCCAACTATACCCGTGATGCATGGAATCCCAAAGTTACATAAAGATTTAGTAAGACCACCTATGTGCCCTATTGTTTTGGGGTGTGGTTGGCTAACTGAACCATTGTCAGCCTTTGTAGAGGACAAGGTGAGACTCATGTTAGTTAAAGCTCCTGCAGTTTTGAGGGACATGGGGAGTTTTTGAAGTTATTATTTGATTGTGTGAATGCTTTGCTTTTATATCCAGTTGTTTATTGCTAATTATGGATGTACATTCACTATTTACTGTTATTCCTAAAACTGAGGTGTGGATTTGGTAAGATTGTTCCTCTCTCATCATAGTGGCTATTCACAAGGTTTGATTTCTGTGATCTGCTTGCTCTTGGATTTAATATTGGAGAATAATGTATTTGCTTTTGAGGAAGAATATTTTTTCCAAAAAAATGGGAGTTGCCATGGGAACCATCTGCACCAATAGCTATACTAATTTAGTAATAGTGTGGTGGGAGCAAGATTATGTATTGAACACCCATGCTTTCACTTCCCAAATGAAGTATTATGGTAGGTTTGTTGATGATATATTCTTACTATGGGAAGGTTCTGTAGATACCTTGAACAGGTTTGTACAGTATTTGGAGCTTAGTACTACCTTTCGTAGGTTTACTGTTAGTTCATCTTCTGAAGCTGTTGAATTTCTTGACATATGTTTGTTTAAAGATAGTGAGGGTCACTTGGACAGTGCTTTATTTAGGAAATCCTGTTGGAAAATGGCATCCTACATTATAGCAGTATGCATCCTAAGTGTGTGTGTATATATATATATATATATATATATATATATATATATATATATATATATATATCCCAATATTATAAAGGGACAATCTGTTAGGATTTCTAGGCTACATACAGGATGCATATTTGGATACACCTTTGGAAGGTCAATATAAAGACCTGATTAACAGGGGCTACCCAAAAAGTGAACCTGATAAATTTTTATGCAAGAACAAGCTGAGTATTAGACAAGAAGCATGTCCATACTTCTCTTCATCTAGAAGGGTTCCTGTAAGATCCAAATAGTATAGGAATTATGACATCAGTATAGTGTATAATGTGTGATATAGTGAGAAAAAATTGGCCCATTCTCATGACTGATGACAACATCAGGAAGGAGGTAGGTAATAAACCTAGTTTTTTATGTAAGAATAATTTCTCATTGAAAATAAAGTTCTGTTATGGCCCCACTAATGTTAGTATAAGTAATATGTATGTATCTGATAAATTGGATACATATCCCTGCAACCATTGCAAAGCTTGTAACTTCATCTCCACAAATATGTTTTTTACCCACCCTGTAATGGGTAAGAAATGTGTCCCTAGGTTTTAAGCAGACTGTGGCAGTAATAATTTAGTTTAGCTTGCTATCTGTAGAATTCTTCAGCATCTTGGTCATATACGTAAGTGGAACCTTTCTAATACACTCAACCAACATGTTGTTGAGAACAAGGATCATAGCTTTTCTTTTTTAGTATTACAAAAAAATATGTGCAAATATTCATATGGGCGATGTTGCTAATAAAGTGGAAATGGCAGAGCTTAAATGGATAATAGCCTTACAGGCTCATAGGAAACCAGGGTTGAATGGGAATATATCTTTAAAGCTGGTATTGAGGGCTCATGTAGTGTCTCATTAATGTTATTAGTTAATTGGTTGAATTTTATTGGTCTAAGGTTACTTGATGTTTAGAGTTATATGTGGTGTATTTTATCTTGTTTTATGATCTGATGAAGAGGATTGTTCCGCAAAAGCTCTTACCAGTTTTATTAATGCATCAAATTCTATCTCGCTGTATTGGTTGGGTTACATTTTTTATTTTATTTTGTTATTAAGTATTTGTGTGCTACCAACCTTTAACCAAGAGGCTTTGCTTGTTTTTATTCTCAATTATAGGAGTTAGACAGATGCCTTAATAGTTACGTGTTTTTGACTTTTGTGATTTCTGTAGCAATCGGGGCAGTATTGTTTGCAAAGCAAGGTACTATTTGGAAGTTTTTACTATTTTCAGCACTGTACAATACTATATGAAATAATGCTTGACTTTTTAAACAATTCAAAAGGGGTGGTATTAGCTGTTCTTGCAAAAAGTGCCAAATTTTCCTGCATGGAACGTCCAAATACCTTATTATCATAAGAACTCAAAATAGATTTCAATATTAATTTCTTGAGCTTTACATTGTTATTGAAGTGAATTTTTTCACATCAATTTCTCAGATATTTAGAACTTGGTTATTATCAGAGACCTAGTTAATCCTCTCTAATATAGGTAAAAGGAAACTGAAACAGGTTTTTATCTATTAGGCATATACATTTAGCTATTATGCATTTGATTAATTAAATATTTATTTATGTGTTATAGATTCATAGTGTTACTTTGCTAATGATGCATGGCCTTTTTAAGGCTAGCCAAGGTTTCCTGAGAGGATATTGATGTCCTGCATGTAGATAGGACATTGAGGGTCAGTCATTTATAAGCTACCTCCATCCATAAGGGACCTGGCTGCCAGACCTGGTGTAAATTTCATATTCCCCAACCACTTGTCTAGGTTGTGCTTAAACTTGGTAATAGATAAACTGAAATACAAATGGATGGGAAGCCTGTTCCATAGGGAAATGTAGAAAGGTTAAACAGTTGGGTAATTCATGACATGTATGTAACATATAGGTCTATATTAGAACATCGAAGTTTCAAAACTTCGAATGTTCTAATATCGAACTCTATTCAGCAAAAGCTGAAAATATCGAAGGAACAGAAAACCAAATTTTTTCCTAGGGAAAGAATTTGGTTGTCTGTTTCTGTTGCTTTGGTATTTTCAGCACTGTGGTGGAAAGTTATGGGTCGGGTTCAGGTAAGTGTGCGATTGAGTGCAGGTTAGGTTAGTTAGGGCTAGGGTGTGGGTTAGGTATGTGTGCGATTGTGGGGACATGAGGGTTAGGGTGGGTTAGGTGAGTTAGGGTTAGGGCACGGTTAGGTATGTGTGTGATTGTGTGGGCGTGAGGGTTGGGCCGGGGTAGGTGAATTAGGGTTAGGGCATGGGTGAGGTGAGTGTGCGATAGTGACGGACCTTAGGGTTAGGGTTTGGGTTAAGGTAAGTGGATAGTTAGTGGTGTGTGTATAGTTTAGTGTAGGGTTAGGTGTAAGATTTTAGGTGTATGTGTGTGGATTGCTGTTTGTTTGGTGTGCTTGTGTTGTGTGTATGTGTTTTGGAACAGCAAATTTTTTCCCTAGGAAAAAACTCGCTGTTCTGTATGTTCGATGTTTCAGCTTTCGCTGAATAGGTTTCAATATTAGAACATTCAAAGTTTTGAAACTTCGAAGTTCTAATATAGACCCGTAACGTATAATGGAATAATGCCTTCAGCTCTAGTGCTTACAAATCATTATATTGTATGGGAGACTGCTACAAATCATTAATTTGCAGACTTGCTCATAATTAATTTCAGAAGGTTATCACAGTCATAATGAATAGCCTATTGAACTCTTGTCTTATAATAATAAAACTGCAAGTTCCCACTCCCAGACTATTGAAATTTCATCTAATCAACTAATTTCATTGAGATCCACATTGCTGATTCATAGTCAAGACAGGGGGGTGTATTAATGTAAAAAAACAATGTTTGAACAGCCATTTCAGAATATTGCATTGTTTAACTATTTGCAAATGCATTTGGCAAAATACAAATGGCAGTGCTACATGCTGTCGTTAGTGATGACAACTGCTAGTGGTGCTGTTATGTCAGCTGTTATCAATGCAAATTGTTGGCAATATTCACTTCTTCTTCACATCTTCCATCAAACATGGTCAGAAAATACCTAAACAGGTATTTCTGTGGGGGAGCAAGCCCCTTGTAGCCTTATACCATGTAACTTTATATAAACTAATTCTGACATTGCATAAGAGTGAGGAAACGGAGAAACTTCCTTAATTCCAGTGTTCACCAGTCTTTCATTAATTCAGTGCATTAGCATTATTGCACCTGAAACAGGAATGATGTTTATTATAAGCATAGCTATTTTGTGGTGTAGGTTTAGGGAATAAATTACATCTGTTTGTTTATTTGTAAGAATATGACCCTAAATATTATGACAGGATCACAGCTAAATGCTGCTGTCATGATATTTTTTTTCATGTTACAATGATTTGTTGAATTACACGTACCTTTAAGATCAGGTCATGGTTGTATCAGAACTAGGTCAGCTGAATGAATGGAAGAAAAGATAGATGTATATCCTCTGGTAGTGCAGCTAGTAGGAACAAAGCCAGTAAAAAAAGACTGACAAATTAAAAGTATCACATAGCAGGAAAAAAGATGATCAGGGGAACTGGAGTGAAGGAATCATGTAGTAAAGGTTTACAATCCACATAAATTATGCTAGAAGGTTTTGAAATGCACAACCTGAGCATAATTTTAGACTTTCTATAAGAATAAAACAGAGACCCTTGAAAGTGGGGAATTCTTTAGCAACAAAAACACAATCTGGCCAGAGTCTTAATTTTGTTTATGTCAGCTTCAACAGAAAATGGAATAAAAGGCAACTGTTAGATGCGTTTGAGTGAGGAAAAAAACAAACAAACTTATGGCAATTTGGTTTCAAGCTAAGAGTCATAGAGAAATACTTAGACATTGTGAGAGATGATACCTTAGTGAGAGCAAGGGGTACTATAGGAATGACAGTGGGAGACAATAAAGAACAAGATAAACTTGCTTCATACCCTTACCTTGAACTAAACCATGATCTTGTATATGGAAGTAGTAAAATAATGGTATAGCCTTACAGGACATTAGTTATACAACATATAGATAGTTACATACTTAGACATCACTTGGGAATGGATAAAACTAAGTACCAAAAATTAATAAGATTTTATTGGTAGGGAATTGTAAAAGAACTAAAAAAAAATATGTTCATGGTGTCCAGAATATAAAAAAGCTCCAGAAATGGGTCCACAATTCCACTGATTCCATAGATGTGCCATTTGAACACATTGCTATTGATATTATTGGGATGTTGATAAGATATTTAGAGGATATCCATATATCTTAGTGATTATATTCCATGCCAACAGATTTCAAGAAGTTGTATAATTACAAAAGGCCATTGCTGTCTATTTCCAGACAATTGGTGTTATTTTTCTCTATAAGTGATTATTAGTAAAGAAATTATTACTGACCACAGCACACTCTTTCTGTCAAACATTATGCAGCAATTATGCCAATATTCTCAGGTTAAACGGTTAAAAATATAAATTTACCATCTAAAGAATGATGGTTTGGTAGAGAGGTTCAATAAGACATTGAAGTTTGTGTTAAGAAAAGTAAAATGAGGCAGATGGTAACAACCCAAGGTCAGATGTTACCCTGCTTGCTGTTTGTAAAATGACAGGTGATAAAAGCATGCACAGAGTTTATACTTTTTGCATTGTTATACAGTAGACATCCACAAGGTTTACTAGCATGAAGAGAAAACACCATTCAGTACATGAGCACTCCAATAACCTTCAAGAAAAACTAACTCTAAGATTCAATAAAGTGTGCATTGGGTTAAATTCCCAATGTGACTTGGTCGATTAGTGTGATGATAAAAAAATACCATTCATAAACAGGTCTATATGCAATGAGAGAGACCTCATTATTTGATCATCACATTGTCTCTGACCATGCTAATGTTCTTCCTAGCAGCCCATGCATCACGTTATCAAAGGCACCCCCTCACACACAAATATACTCTACTAGACATTTCCATGCATGCACACACAGACACTCATCAATAAATAATTCCCCCACATGATCATACTCATGGAGACACTCACGCCTACAGTTACATGCACACACCAACATGCACAAATGCTTCCAGACCCATGATTCTCTACCTAATCACCCCTTCACCCTTTGTGTGACCACCCCTGCAGAAATACATAAACACACAGACAGTTGGACAGAGAGATATACACACACACACACACACACACACACACACACACACACACACACACACACACACACACACACACACACACACACACACACACACACACACACACACACACACACACACACACACACACTCGTGCAGCCCCATTCATACCTCTACAGACAGGCACAAGCACATTCACAAACAGAAACTCAGTGTCATCCTCCCATCCTTAGGTTACATCTTCGATGAATTCACCTGTATCACAAGTTCTAGCACAGAAATGAGTGGTGGGGAGGGGCTGCTATGTTTTTCCGGTGGTCACGTTTTTCTTCTAGAGTAAACTTTTACTAAGCCAAGTGATTCTCTGAATTGCTCGGTGAAGCAAATTGAGACCATGGACATTTCCAAGTGACAGCACATAGATAATTGACATTCCCCCAGACTACTGCATTAGCATGTGGCATTGCCATCAAGACCACTCTCCATGTTGATCTCAGCAGCAGAGTATGACTTGGACAAGCTTATCAAGATGCAGAAACCTTTTGAGACTAGGAGTCCACATTGTACTATGTCTTTCTGAATCTCAGGGTCCATAATGACAGACAGCATGATAAAAGCACAGGAATTGCACAAAACCATGTATATTAGGAATGCTAAAGAGAGAATTCAAACCAGGAGGCAAAGGTCTTCATATTTGCACCATTAAGACAAAATTTATTTTTAGCTACCTGGCAAGGTCCAATTGAAGCATTGGAAAATAAATGAAGTAGATTGTAAGGAAAAGCAAACTGGCAAAAGAAAATCAGACCAAACCTATCACATTAATGTGCTGAAGGAGTGGATAGAAGCTGAATTGTTACTAGTGAGTTGTAGCACTGAGGTATGAAAAATGCAGTAATGAAAGGAATCCATTCTTACTGTTCAGACAGGTGAGTCTTTATCTAAGACACAAAAACAAAAAGTGCTACAATTTCTAGCCAGATATATAGAAGTCTTTTTAGATCATCCTGGAAAGACAAAACTGATTGAACATAGCAGACAGTCACCTACAGGAGTGAAGGTGTTCTTAAATCCCTATAGAATGTCTGAAGCACAAATAGAAGCACTAAAAAAGGAAGTCCTGAGCATGTTGGATTTAGATGTGATACAGGAATCATGTAACAACTGGAACAATCCAATGGTTCTAGTACACATGCTGGGCATCTTAATATTCCTTTGGGGTTGCTTTTGAAAACTTAACAATGTGAAAAATTTAGTACCTATCCTATGCATCGTATTGATGAACCTATAGAAAGACCAGGTAAAGCAATGCACTTATCTACCATAGACCAACAAAAGGGAATTGAAAGGCCCCCTTTAGAGCAACAAATAAAAAGAAAACAGCCTTCACTGAGGCAGAAGAATGTACATCTTCACTGTACTAGCCCAAGGACTACTTGGAGCTCCAGTTACTTTTCAGTGGTTAATGAACAAAATACTAGGTTCTTATGACTTTGATACAGTGGCATACCTGGATTATGGATTCATAAATGCTTAGATACTCCAAAGCCACTGAGTCTCATGACCATTCTCGCTTTGCAAGTACACTCCCTCCTTCCTTCAGGAGGGTCATACTGGTCAATTCTGGAGTAAATTTGTGGATACCCATCCAGTCATATAGTTTATTTTTAAAGGACGATAGTGAGTCACACTGCTTAATATGCAGAGGACGTTTATTCCAGAGATTTATGATGCACTGGGTTATAAACCTGTCCCTCCACTGTATTTTACTTATCTGTTGGTGAATGTTGAGGTCCCTTTTTATCTTGTATTAGTAGAGATATTGGACTTGTGGAGAACTGGAAGGTCCATGATATCAGGGTCTTTAATGGAGTGGTAAGTGAGACAGAGATCTCCCCTTAAAAGTCTATAAGGCACTGAATAATAGGATTATAACTCCCAGCCTGTTTTGATAGCTTAGAGACTTTAGGCCTATGATCTTTTTGGTTAAGAACCGCTGCTGACTTTCTAAATGTTTAATATGTTTAGTGAGATACATCCAAAAGGGGGCATTGTACTTCATAAATTGCCTCATCAATGCTGAGTATAGGGGAGTGATTAGCTCTTTAGACCTTGATGATATTCATTTGGCAAGTAGGTGGGCTAAATAAAAGGATTTCCTGTCAACTGTGCTACATGGTGGTCAAAACAGAAGGCGCTATCAACTCGAATACCTAGGTCCTTAATTATAATTTAATTTTGTAAAGATGTGTTGCCTAGACAGTATAATAATAGGAGGGGTTGTCTGCCAAAAGTGATAATACTATACATTTTAACAGTTAGTTTCAGGTAGTTTTTAGTACAGCAAAAATTTACTATGTGGAGCTCATTCTGGAAGGTTTGGCTGTCATAGGGTGACTAAACAATGAACCCTGGTTTGCGGTCATATGCAGACTTTGTTAGCCAGAGATCTGGCTATCTGCATGCAGATCTGAGAAGTAAATTCCAAAAAGTACAGGAGTCAGCACCGAGCCTTGAGGGATACCACTGGTCACTTTCATACTTTCTGATGAAACACCCACAACTTGTACTGTATGGGTTCTGCCTTTCAGCCAATTTGGTATCCATCTGACCATATATAGGTTGATTCTTAAAGCATTTAGCCTTTGTATGATGCCAGCATGGGGAATGGTGTCAAAGGTCTTAGTCAGCTCAAGATGTACCACATGCATTGCATGACCACTGCCTCTGCTTAATAGACCAAATAGACTGGATCTACCCTTCACAAAACCAAACTATTTGGAGCCAAGTCTAGCAAGATTCTTAACATCACAGTTTATAAGGTCAGTTATAATATGTTCTATGACTTTGCAGATGAGGTTTGTAAGGCTGATAGGTCTGCAATTAACTGTCAGTTGTAATGCCACCTTTGTGGATGATAGTGTAGCATGTTCTAAGAGTTGTGAGCCCCATCTCTACAGATACAAGCAATACTGACAGCTTTTCAGGAAAGCAGGTCTAACTGTAAAGGCTGTCAGGAGTAAACTTTCTATAGAAGAAATACAGTATTTGAGGGATATTCTTAGGAAAGGAATAACATGACCACAGAAAGAGAAAGAAAGTAAAACATATAAGGAAATAGTCAATTCCAGCCACAGAAAAGCAAATTAGATAATTTTTAGTGTGAACAAGTTATTTTCAAAAAATTGTTAAAGAATTTGACAAAGGAGATGGCCTCACAAAGGTTAGGTGGTAAGTAGAAGCTGAAGCAGCCTTTAATAAAACAAAATCGTTATTGTATTTTGAACCATTTTAGCTTATTCCAAATTTTCATCTACCTTTCATGGTTTATATTGAAGCCTCGGAAGTTGGTTTGGTGGCAGTGCTATCACAGGAGTCTGGGGGGCAAAGAACACCTGATATGTTTTTTCAAGCAGGAAACTCCATGAATCAGAACACAAACATTCTACCACTAAGAGAAAGAAAGAGGGCCTGGTTATAAAATGGGCATGCCACTGTCTCCATTATTATTCACTTGATAGATATTTTTCCTGGTAACTCACCATGCCACATCGATATGGTTATATAAATTAATAATGTCATTGCCTGGTGTGAATACTATGTAAATAATGCAATGGAAGTCTAAGAAGTCAATCTGAAAACTGGGTTAAAATAATCAATTAATGCTATGTATTAGATAGAGGAGAGGTCCCCAAATGTTGAGTTAATGGGTTACTATGAGATCAGTTATGTAATTTGCTCTTGTGTAAAAGGAGGGCTTTTCTTAGCCATGGCACATTAACTACAGTCTCAAGGGGTGGCTCAGTGTCCTGTGTGATAGAGAGTCATAGGTTATTAGGCTACTGATACAGTGGGCCATTTGTAGCCCAGCCACAAAATTCCAAATCAGAAATACCCTTCAATGTGAACAGTTAGTACTTAGAAATAACCCCTTTTAATGAGGGCTTGAGGGGTCAGACCCAGGGTGTATTTACAATTGCTCATCCATTCATCTAGAATCCATTACCGTATCAAGGGAGAGGCTCTTTGGCCTTTAATGGAAGTTCTTAACAGAGAATGAAAATGCTTAAATCTTGTGATTTATTTATTTGCAAGAAATTTTCATTGAATACAAATTCAGGTTGGTTGAAAGGCACAGCCACAGCATTTTTTTGATTGTTTGATTACTCCTTGAAGCATTTTTTACTGGAATGCAGTCTGAGTGGAGACTGCTTGCCTCAGTTGATGATGGGTCAAAAGAAAGATTTTCTCCACATGCTGAGAGTGGGAATCTCTGGAGAAACTGTAGACATGGACCAAAAGCAGGATGGTCTTGTGTGAACCAGATTCATTTAGAGTTTGATACAAGTTTATTTTAGCTGGACCAGAAGTCAGATTTATATTTGGAATTTTTGCTTGAATGGTGAAGAAATCTGGACAGCGACATTTTATTTAGGTGACACTATATTATTTTCAATATGTTTTGCAACCTTGAATAAAGCAATGTGTGAGCTGAATAAAATCTGCATTTTCAGTTTCTTCTGTGGCCAGTGTCATCAAAACAGCATAGTGTATATGCATGTCTATGTATGTATGTATGTATGTATGCATGTATGTATGTATGTATGTATCTATCCATCCATCTAGCTATATGTCTATCTGCCTATCTCACTAGCTATCTAGTTATACAGCTGTTGCTCTCTACATACTATAGTACAGTGAAGTCTCCATATACTGCGTCTGCCTGTATGGTTGTAAATTAGGTATGGAGTCATTTTTATTCTCTAAACTCCACCATATTTTAGCCCAGTTTGTAGCTTCTATGCCAGGTCCCTTCTGGTTTTGATTTTAGGTCATTATGTGAGTGCTGCTGTCCTGCCTTTCTCCCACCATTCTTATAATGAATAGGTATATCAAACTGCTGCTCTACCTCTTACTAGGCATATCTGCCCACCACACTGTGTCTGCGGAGCCTACCCCTGCATTTTCCACAGTGCTTTAAAATGAAGAAATCTTTTCCTAATATAACACTATGAGTAAAGTCATTAATTACAGTTACAAGATGTAAAAGTTTTCCTAGAATTGTCTAAATTTAGTTTTTATTACCATGAATGTATGCTACCTTCACTTTTTGTTTATTACTAATCTTATGCTTACATAATGGGGGCCCCTGACAAGGTTAATCATGCTGCCAGAGTCTATCAAGACTTGAAATTCTCTCCCTTCTAAAAAAGATGTGCATTTTACTAATATCAACTCAGTTATTCTAGCTACAGTCTTACAGCATTTCACAGGAACAGCTTCATTTATAACATGCATATCAGTTTTCACATTTTAGCTAGTAGCATTCTCTTCAGTACCAGTGGAACAGCATCTGGCCTTGTGATCCCCTCTCCACATTTGAAACAAATTAACCCATTACTTGCTGCTTTTTGTTTCACAGAAATTTCTACTTTTCTTATTCCAACTTTAGAATTAGAAGCGGACAATTCAGGCGTTAACCATGTGTAATTAACTAATATGCATTTTATTAAAGTTACTAACTTGTCGGAGTTATTGGGATCACTCTGCAGTACCAACATTACTATTTAGGTTCTCAGGCTCATAGGTAAGTATTAGGCAGTCTGCAGAAAATTAAAGGCCTAGCAAATAACACATATTCAAAACTTTCCTTTAGCCTCAATGAGAGTAATACAAGATAGATGGGAGAATTTGAGGCTATCCATTCAATTACATAGGTTTTCCCTGATGTTTACAAAGATAATATTCTGCTTGACTGTAGTGAAACTTATTTCAGAGGTGGGGGATATGATGAGATTTGAATCAATTTGTTGATAACATTTTGGTTCCTTTAACTGGATATTTAATGAACCATTTTCTGTAAAGAAATAAGTGGTCAAAGAAGATCAAATATTTAATTTCTTGAAATACTATGCACAGATCCCCATGGAGGAGTCTAGAAGAAATGGAGTGCAGAAAGAGGGCTATCAGTTTTTCCTGAAAAACAAGATTTTTGAGGTCACAAACATTTTAGCTATGAATCTCTGCGGTATCTCAAGTTGAGTTATATGTTTAGACATATACATGCCAAAGGAACATTATATTGAATAATGGTTTTGATGAGATATAAGTAAAGGGGGAATTAAGACTTCTTTGGATCTAGGTGAAATAGCTTGAATCAGATAGCAGGCTTTCCAAAGTACTGCAGACATGATAGCCAAAAGAAGGAAATTATCAATAAGAGTGTCTAAATCCCTTATATTGGTGTTTTTGTGTGCCTCCTATCTAGTATGGGAAAATGTTTTGTTTACCAAAATTAGCTATACTATATTTTGTCACACTTAATTTTGACACCATTTTCCTTGCATCAGTTGTTAACATGATCTAACCCATGACAGAACAATTGTGAGTCAGTGGAAGATTGAATAAAAACATCTAATTTACAGTTGCTTGCAAATGTGGATAACCATAGGCCAGGACTGTTGGTCTGAAGGTCTGAGAAACAGATGCCAAATAGGGGAACTTTTTGCTTTCAGAAATGGCACCTCTGACTCTAACCACATGGGTTTTCTCAGACAACCAGTTAGCTCTCCACTGTAGTAAATGAGGATTTATATTCACATTTAAAAGTCTGCCAATAATGCCTGCATGGAGAATAGAATCAATAGACTTTGCCAAGTCCAGATATGCTTTATGTACTGCATTTTTATTGCAGGCCATATCCATAGCCACTACATTATAGTACATTTGCCATTTCAACTATTTTTGGGCAGGATGCCACTGCCTAAATAGAGACTGTCCTGTGAAAGATGGACACATGGTATTCAGCAGCCTTGATGGGTCTAGACTGGGTGTTGAAAGGCATAAGAATGCATGGATGAAGTGCACATGTACTAACATCACTAAAGTAAGCTGAGATTAGCACTACAGGCATGTCCACATACAGTCAAAGCATGGCTCACCCACAGTGGCACAAAAGCAGCTACACCAATGGCAATAATTAAACATGTGCACTTTGATGTGATGCAAATAGCTAAGTATAGATAAGCTTCATCAGCAGAAGAACTTCACAGATCTTACCAAATGTACACCAGTTTTGTACAACCTGTAATTTCAAATGCTGCTAATGTCCCACGTTTATGTGACAGCCCAGGAAAAGCACAAATTACTTGGAAAAAGTTTATAAACCACAGGCCTACAACTAAAGTACTACAAAAAGGAAGTTAGCACTGCAGGATTAGACACTAATTTACTGGAAAGAGGGGAAACATTGCAGTACTTGCCTGCTAGTACCTGAAACCCTTTAGAATATATAAGGTGCCGTTTTCAGTGTTGTCTAACATATGAGAACTGGTTTAATGCAGACACTGGTCTCTGGCAATGGAAAATGCCCACACTACAGACCACATTCATGTGACCAAGGAATGAAATACATGAAAAATTAACAGTCACTGTATGACACCCATATAGCAACACATACAGGCATATAGTTTACTATTCACAGTCTCACAAATACTGAAGCAGAGGAATGCGTAACTGAGACAACAGTGCAAAAAAAAAAAAAAAAAAAAAA
The DNA here is from genome assembly GCF_019279795.1 of Protopterus annectens. Classification (NCBI taxonomy): domain Eukaryota; kingdom Metazoa; phylum Chordata; order Ceratodontiformes; family Protopteridae; genus Protopterus; species Protopterus annectens. Next base: position 560,684,638 of record NC_056741.1, on the reverse strand, counting down.
GGATAAACCCAAAACTTAAAATCAATGATGATTCAGTGTGCTTGTGTTACATTTTTGAAATTATGCAGTGAACTACATGACTCAAAAGTGCTTGAGGTTACATGCGTGTGTGGAAGGTGCAGTTGTTGCCGAACAAGTACTTGCAGGTTAGAAAATGTTTCATTAGCAGGGATCAAGAGTCAGGACAGCCAGCTTCGTTCCTGAAGAAAATCACATCCTCATGCATGCTCTGAGAACATATGGAAACCATTTTTTTGGAAAAGGGGGGCTAAAACAAATAGAGAGAGCTATGGTGTTGCTTCAAGTAGTGGCTGACATAGAGGTTGTAGAGGGAAATAACCACACATTAGCATAGTGTAGGAAAAGAGTTAATGACACGGTGGGTCATGCCAGGACAAAGGCTAGGCAGAATGCACTGGTGGTGAACCTTCCACAGTAAAATCTTTAACACCAGCTTAGGAGTACCATCTTTGTATAAGGAGTAATGATTTTGATGCAAATGGAGATGCTGTGGGAAACATCCAAGATAGAGTTGTCACCAGTACTTTCAGATTTCTACAACAAATACAGTCAGACACTGTGTCAGGTTAGTGTGTACTTGGCTTTACTAAATTCTGCTTAGATCTACTTGGCATGGCATGATATCCATATACATATAATTCTTACATGTTTCAGCATCAGGCACTCCATCAACATAGGGTGTAGCACAAATTCTACAGACATTGCACGGTAAGTGTAGGAGGCATCATACCTTTATGGACAAATCATTCTGTCATATTAACTATAACTTACATAGTTCTTCATAAGGTCAGCACCAGAAACCATCACATCCTGTCCTTCAGCACAGCAGGCTGGTTTTGACAGCAGAGTGGCTGTCTACGATGACAACATAACTCTCATACTCATGACATAGGCTGAGGACAGTGGCACATACTGACAAAGCACACTGGCATGGCTGTCTGTACCATAACATGCCAGAATGCTTTCTCAGTATGAGCCATTGGCAAAGCATACAAGCAAAGCATACTGGCATGGCCTCCCTACACCACAGCATGTAGACAACTCCATAGGCAGTAACTCAGGTTCACACACTCAGAATAATGAGGAAATGACCTTAAGGGGGGTACATCATGTAGTTAAACACCTGTTTCTTGTGCACAGCCTGCATCCATTGATAAAGACACTACCCTTTCAAAGTTAACAGTACCCATTGCCACAACTGTACCTGGCTCCACAAAGGGGGATACATTGTGCTTGTAGCATCCAAGTAACTTCAGCTACATACATTAAATAGAATTAGATTGAAAAAGAACTGGGCAAACTGAACCACAAAAAGCACAGGGAGGAGACAGAATTAGTAATAATGAACAAAAAACACTTCGGAATGAATTTAATGTATAATTATATCTGTTAATCACATGGTTATTTAAGTATGGAGAGATTCGTTGGGATAGGAGACATACACTTGTTAAGCCCATCTTTAAGGGAAAGGGGACTAGGACAAACTCAGAGTCATACTGACTCATAGATTTAATTTCTTGTTATGAAAAAATAATGAAGAATATTATTTTGGATAAATTATTGTCAGAATTGAAAAAGCTGGGACTTGAAACCATATATCAGCATGCATATCTTGAAAACAAATCTGTAATTACCTGTAACTCAATGTTCTATAATAGTATAATAAAAGCCATACATGAAAAAGTGTGCTGTGATGTAATTTATATAGATTTAACTTCAGCCTTTGATAAAGACATGTACAAAACACTGATAAATAAATTAGAACAACTAGGTATTGATGTAATCTTTATAAGCTGGATAGCTGCATGGCTTACTTATAGGACATGTCAAATATTATACAGTAATTGGGCAGTTGAAACTCTAGTTCATGGTCAGAGTGTCCCACTGGGCTCTCTTCTAGACTAATACTTGGTGGTTGTATCTTTTTCATCCGAATTCAGATGACTTGAAAATGGATAAACTGGTTACACGTGTTACAGATAGGGCATGTTTACAAAAGGACTTGACTGAAATGACCATTTGGGCACAGAAGAATAATATGCTGATAAATACATGAAAGATTAAGCATATGATTATATCCCAAGTAGATTCCAAAGAATTCTTCCTCAGGTAGATGGCAAAGGTTACAGGTGTGATGGGGAAGAAAGAGGTAGCTGGGAACATATGTTTTAGGAGTGTAATGAGTTAGCAGACTTTAAAAATTGGATAAAAACACAAGCAAAACCAAATACTCCTCTAAACAGCAATAGGGAGAAGTCCCAGCAGCAGGTGCAATTTACTTTTTGGTCATTTGTGTGCTTGCTCACGGCTGCTGGGACTTCTCCCTATCGCTGTTTAGAGGAGACTTTAAAAATTCCCTACAGAGTATTCTGTCACAAATACTTTGCGAGTTAATGGGTATAACTAAAGAAATATTTTTTTTGAGCTGGGATACAGGATCTGAATTGCTGAGACACAGTAAAACCTTATTAAGTTTAATTCTGCTGGATGCCAAAAAAAGCAATTACTAGAAAATAAAAATCAAAGTCTAAACCAACTGTATTTGAAGCACTGAGTATTGTAACAGAGATAAAAGAACACGAAGTGGGATCTTCAAAAAAGGTAAGAGTGAATTACATAGAAAGAATGGAAATTATGGGAACTATACATGCAGAATAATGTTTTGGAAAAGGAGTAAGTTTTAAAGGAAGGCAGGAACTGATCAATTTAAGTAATGCTGGATTGATGATAATTATACAAAAGAATTAACATGATGTATAATGTTTGTAATGGGGAACATGTTAATATGGTTTATTTTCTTTTATATAATTGTATGTTTGCCTATGTCTTAAGTGATAAAAACTAAGCATATGAGATTTGGTAGACGAACTGAAAAGTGAATATTTAATACTGCACATAGTGATTGAAACTGTACATTAATTTATGGACATGGGTATGTGGATGGATGTAGCTTTTAGTTTTTCTGATCATATCAATCAGTTGGTTAATGATAAGTGTAAAACTGTAGGCTGTATTAAAAGATTTATAAAGTCTAAGAAATCAGAAATATGAAATTACTGCTTGCAAGTTACATCAGAACCAAAGTACAGTATGGAATAATAACAGTATGGAAACCTTATAAGAAAACTAACATGCTAAAACTGGAAAAAGTACACAGAAATGTACCAAGGACATTCATGGAAATGAAAATGTAAGTTATAAGAGGAGACTTTATTCAGGAATATAGAGCATTTAGAGACAAATACCTCTGGGATGGTTGGAATTATCAAAGAGTAGAACAGAATCAGCAGAAAACCTATGTAGGGGTTATATAGTAATGAGAGATGGAGTAATTGGTTCTCTGAGAGAGTAGCTGATAAACAGAATACAGTATCAGATTACAGAGGTGTAGCTGGCTCAAATAATGCCTGGAGTCATTCCTCAATATTGTGCCCCTAAACAACTGAGGAGAAAAAAAAAGTCCAAGTCAACAACTTTCAGGAGCCAGTCAGGTCCTGTTTTTGTATCCTGTTTTTGACCCTCCTTCTTCAGATGTCAGTAAAAAATGAAGGAAAGAAAGAAAAAATATATTTTATTATATACACAGAGTGCTACAGCACTCATGTTTCACAGCAAATGCTATTAAAAGCTGCTATACATTAAAGAGCTATTGGGATTGAATGGCCAGCTGAGCACCCTAACACTTTGCACCCAGGACAGATGCCTCCTTTGCTTTTCCCTAGCTATGCTACTGCCAAATTATATTAAGGCAAGCACTAGTTTAGATATTTTAACAACAAAGTGGACACATTATAGGAGTGATTGTTTTGGTATATTGACAGATTAGAAGAGCATTATTGCCTGTGCCTGAAATATTTGTATGTTTGCATGAATGTGTGTAAACAGAGATGCCAGGTGAAGACATATCCCCAGCTAGTTCCAGAAACATGCAAGGACTTCATTGTCCAGCAACAGATGTGCCATGACATAGTTCAGACCCAGGCTACTAATACTGAGAGTCAGGTAGAGATGATTAGAGTCCTGTAGTGTACACTTAAAGCAATTCATCATTACATGGGAATGGTTGAAGCCATCAACATTCCTATGATGATCCTTATGTGCAGTGTGGTTACACACATGGCATCATCTCAGCCTCCATGTGCATACTAATAAAGACTTAGCACACACACACACACACACACACACACACACACACACATCGGGAGCACAGTTGGACATGGGTGAGGGACTATCTGCATGTGGTAGACAAGTAGGCCAGATATCACATAGATCTCAAGAAAGTGCTACAGGCATACATGTCGATTCCTGCAAGAAGAAGGCGGCCTGCCCTCATCAGACTTCCACAATATGTTAGAATCTCTCATTCAAGGTCTAGGTCTATCACAACCCTGTTAGTCAATATAAAGAAATTCCTCTGCATTCAGCAGATCATATCATGGGAGCAAGTCAGCATCAAGCTCACATGATAGCACTTGCTCATGATCTATGAGACCACCACCTACACTATCCTTAGGGGACTTTGGATAATAATAATAATAATAATAATAATAATAATAATAATAATAATAATAATAATAATACATATTCATTAAGCAGGGTGACCCACTGGATGCACAGTCCCTTTATAGGGGTAACCAATGAGCAATGTCTAGTTAAGTGACTTATTAGGGGCTAACTGAATCAAACTCTGTACCAAAAGAATTAAAGTATACAACTTTAACCTTTGGACCAAGTACCAGACTGTGTTTCACCTTCCTAATTTATAAATGACATTTTGAGCATCAGTAACACAGACAGTACTCACCCAGATGTCAATTTGCAGATTTGTCTTATGCTGTGGATTTTTCCTTGCATCTGAAAAAAAAGGTAATTAGACAAGATCAGCAAAAAAAAAAAAAAAAAAATATATAAATATATATATATATATATATATATATGTATATATATATATATATATATATATATATATATATATATATATATATATATATATATATATATCAAAGACAGACTTAATTTTTTCAATAACTTTCCCTATGAAAAAGTAAATTCATCATACTCTGTGAGAGTGCAGTGAAACAATCACAGTATAACCCTAAACATATTTTGTAACACCTGCTATTCTATCTGCCAATATGGCTAGAAATTGTGCCACTAACACTGTACAAATGATAATAGCAAATTCCTTATGAAAAGTAAATTCTTGATATAAAGAGAAATGTTTGATGTATCGTGCAAGCTAACTATGCAACATTCAGTACAGCAAACCAGTAACCCTTTATAGATTAAGTATTATATGAACAGCTTTGCATTGCTACGTAGTAAATGTCATGGCTTATTGTAGTGGACTAGATGCCACCTCTTTAATTGTGCAACAATGTGTCATACACATATCTTATGGGGGTGGTTGCTATGGTACTACTGTCAGCTGGCCAGTGTTGCTATCTTCACAAGTGGAAGGAGCAATAGAGAGAGCTGCACTGCCACTACTGGTGACTGGCTGTAGTAGTTAAACACCAGACTGGCACATGATCATGTTGTACAGAATGCAGTAGGTGGCAAGCATCTTGCATGCAGTAGCAGGGTCATATTGAAAGACTCCCCTGCTTTATGCAGGCAAATGAAACAGGCTTTGACCAGGCCAAACACTTGCTCAGTCAGTGACTAGCTATGTCTGTGACAGTGGGGGTGATATAGCGCTGCTCAGCAGCTCCCTGAGGTTTACAGATTGGTGCCATTAGCCAGAGTTCAAGTGGGCAGCCTGTATTACCTGGAAAACAAAACAGGCAAGAGATTCATAATAAAAGTTGATTACTCAATGACATCTAGGCATCTCTATAGATACAGAAATTACTATGCTTAGCAAAATAGCAATAGTTGGCACTTACCAACTAGGTGACTATGGGAATCCTACTGTGTTGGAAGAGGTAGTTCAGTGTGCTTGCTTGCCAAATATGAGAATCATGGGAACTTCCAGAATGCTGTGTTGAAACGTTGGTGATGCACCTCCATACATCACACACTACATGTTAGTTGATGGAATTGTAACTGATGGAATGGTAGCCCTTCCTGTTCGGGGCAGCAGCATGAGTGCAAAGTATCACATCAAGGACCTCAGGAAAGAGTGCCATTCCAGACACAGCATGCATGGTATTAAATGTTTCCTGAAGTGTACTAAGAAATAGATATACTAATCAACACATACCACCGGTATGTTGAGGAGCTGCTGAAATGTCCTGGAGGCTAAAGCCTGTGAGATACTCCACATGTTCCCATTTAGTTCCCCTTGGCAAATATAGGGAGGGCTATACATACCTTGGTATCCACAGGTATAGAAAGGCCACACATTTGCTCAGATCTTCCACAAATTCCTGTCTGTAGACCATACAAAGTCACCAAAGGCTGCATTATATCCCAGTCCAATATAAATATGCCCAAGATTCCTTGCTCAGCAAAGTTCAAATGGTCTAGCTTTCTTTGGATGAAGACACTGCATCGTGTAGTGGGTCTTAGCATGACTGAGACAAGCCTCTCAAAATGGGAAACAACTATGCTGGCAGCAAAATCAACCATCCTTGTGGACTGCAAAGTAGATTGAAAAGGTGTGACTTCATGTTTTATAACCCTTATGGGTATGGTGCACCTGCTCATCAAAAAGCGCCAATGAATCACAAAAAGGCAGGAAGAGCACCTTATTTACATGAAATAGTGGCAGACTTTTCACATATTCCTCATTACTGTGTCATCTGCACTTATTTTCTCAAATTGTTTCTAACAGAATTGTGTTTAAGCTGCATTTGTTTGCAGCCTATTCACATATCCAATGCACATACTTGTAATGAATACTGCCACTATATTCTACATGTCTACATGAGACAGCAACTGTATTGTGATGTTTTATTTGAGAAAGAAGCTACTTTGATGTATTATTTGGAACAGTTAGCAGATGAAAACAATGTCGATAAAGAAAACTTTTAATAAACATCTCAACAATACATTAGGGCTTTTCCATCTATGACAATGCTTTCTCAATGCTTTAAACATTTGTAAAAGCAATGGCATGGATATGAAAGTGCTGATGTGCTGTTAAGACATTTATTAAAAGTTTTCTTTATCTGCACAGTTTTCATCTGTAGTCTTTGTTTCTTCTGGTTTCAGTTCATTTATACTGCATTTGGAATTTATTACAGTTGCATCCACCAGTTTATTGATTTGGAACAATATGATAACTTTAAGATGTTTCTCTATGCAAAGAAGTTAAATATCATGGCATTAATCTTAGTAGAAAGATATAGGTACCTTTTTTTCAAGACTGATTACAATAAAAAATACAAACGAGGTTGTCAGCATTATACCTGAATCACTCACTACCAGCACTAAGGAACAAACACATAAACCCACATATGCGGAGGTACTCACGTGTAATCTACCCAACCCTCCATGATCTCCTAAACGCATCTCTCAGTGACCCCGTCACAGTCAAAAAGACACTGCCTCACACAACACAACTCTGAAAATCACAAGTAACCCAGCTCCCAAGCCCATAAGGTAACACACCATACAGCCAAGCATTCTAGTTATTAAGGATTCCATTGTAAGACATACTGATGTCCCCCTTGCCAGTCTACACAAGGAGGAGATCACAGCAAGCTCTGTTTGTCTGAAGCAAGGATCTGCCAGATCATGCATGCATGCATGCACTTAGGTCTTCAAACCACAAGTACCAGTATAGTATGGTCATAGTCCATGGAGTAAACAACCTGAGATGTACCTCACTGGACTATATGAAGAGAGACATAATGGAGCTCTCTGAATATGTGTCCCAGGCTGGGATAAATTTAGCCTTGAGTAGCATCCTACCTTCACCAATGATGATGCCATGGTGCCAGCAAAAAAGGATTGACTTCAACAATTGGCTTAGTTTCTGGTGTCAAAACAAGGGGATCCAATATCTGTCAGCCTAGGGAGACATGAGCGACAAATCACAATGATTTGCCGGATATGGTTTGTACTTGTCACCACTTGGCTTCCGGATACTGGCAAAAACTTTATCTATTCCCATAGTGCCTTTTTTATGCCATGTCAAGTTGTTAAACCCTCCAACATAACAAAAATCACTCATGACTACCTAAAGGTACTGCTGCTCAATGCTAGGATATTAAATAAAAAATCTGCACTCCCTGGAAACATTCCTCACCTGGAGAATGCAGACATATATGTAGTCACAGAAACATGGTTCAGAACCATGAAAAGCACCCCGGCTATCAAAGGCTACAATGCCTTTCATAAATTTCAATCCCCCTCAGCTCAGGATAAAACAAAGGGAGGAGGTGTTTCAGTGTTCATAAAGGGCAAGTACACTGCTAGTCTGGTCCAGCAACATGACTCACTTGAGCTGCTCCATGTCCAACTAACCATAAGTGTGACCCTCTATCATATCCTTGCTAGCTATAGATTCCCTAACATGAGTCTGGAAAACCACACCTCCTACCGAAGCCTACTGGATTCTCTTAACATTTAGCCTAACACCATATATGGGTGACTTCAACTACACCTCCATAAACTGGGAGAATTATACAACCCATAATTCACTTGCTCAGAGGTTTTTGGACTTCATCAATGCAAAAACCCTGGAACAGCTAGTTAGCTCCCCAACTAGAGGTACACATATCTTAGACCTAATATTCACGTACATGCGGTGGGGGTGGTACTCCCTCCAGTAAATTAACTCCTCTCTGGTAAGATCTGACCACAAAATGATCTCCTTTAGTAGGAAAACCAACCTAATACCCCCATCAATCTCCAAACCTGTTATAAACTTTGCCAAGGCCAACTACCTCAAATTAAGTGACAACTTACTAAACTTCCATGCCTCTCTGAGCCTGGATGACACTGAGGCCTACTCTGAGTTGTACACAAAAGCAATGTACATCCACATTCATAGCTACATAGAGGAGGCAGTACCTATCTGTGTCAAACCTATGAGTCTTGGCAAAAGTAAACCACCAAACAGGCTTTTCAACAAAAGGACAACAAAATCTCTCCAAAGCCAAGAAGGAACAGACAAAACAGTGCAAAAAGACACTCACCAGTCTAAACAAACAAGAGAGCTGATCAAATGTGCCAAAGCAAACTACAATGCAAAGATAGCCTCCCAGGTGAAAGATAATCATAAGGCTATTTTAAATTATGTTTGTAACATCAGGGGAAATGCTCAGCAATGTGCTGAGTTAGTCATGAATGGCAACGCTTACACCCAGCCTGAAACAATAGCAAACCTTCTAGCCAAAAAGTTCAGTAAAAACTTCTCGCACTCATCAACTCCTGCCACACCCAAAGAAATAGCAGCAACCATCCCCCTACTGGTCATTATGTAGTAACAGGTCCTTGCTATGCTGACCAAAGCCAAAAACACAGCCTCCACAGGTCCCAACAACATTCTAGGATGCTTCTTAAATAGCTTAAAACAGAATCTATTAGGATCACTAAATATCTTTAACCATAGCCTCTAGATGGGCTTTGCCCCAGAGGAATGGAGGACTGCAATAGTCATCCCTCTGCACAAAGGGGGGGGGGGGGCATCAACTGACCAAGGGAACTACGGACCCATAAGCTTGACCAGTCTTATCTGCAAGGCCATGGAGAGGATTATCATGGACCTGATCAATAATGATATAGGAAACCTCCCAACACTGGACCACACCCAATTTGACTTTACCAAAGGGAGGTCTTGCCTGCGCAACAAGTATACTTCTTTAAACAAGCCACCAGGGCCATGGATGAGGGTAAAATGGTACATACCACTTATCTAGACCTGGCCAAAGCCTTCAACACAATCCCCCAATCAGGGTCATAGATAAACTTACTGAGTTAGGCATAAAGCCCTACATCATCAGATGGATAGCAAACTGGCTCACTGACAGGACACATGTTCTCCGAACAGATGAATCGACGTCTGATATGAAACCTGTTACTAGTGGTGTCCCACAGGACTCAGTGTTGGGACCCCACCTGTTTGGTATGAGCAGATACTTCTCTGAAGTGAAGGCCAGTACTTGGGGCCTCTGGCTCACCAAGTTTGCCAATGACTGTAAGCCTGAAGCAATCACTGCATCCCCAAATGATGCTGACATCCCACAAACATGCCTAAAAACGACAAACGACTGGTGCCAAAACCATGGTCTGAGACTAAATGCTAGACAATGCTGAGTCATACCATTTGGTACATCAGATATCTCTGCAAATTATAATATCGATAGCACAATCTTAAAGTCAACCCAGTGGTGAGTGATCTAGGAATACAGATAAATAGTAACCTAAACTTTGACCACCAGGTGGTCATGGTAGTGAGGAAATCCTTCTGTGTGGCATGGCATCAAGTTCAAAGGAATTTATAGTGCTATTGTACTTGTCCCTCACCAGACCCATAACTGAGTACAGTGCTTACCTCTGCATGTACCTAACCAGGCACTTACACCTGTTGGAGTGGCCTCAGAGGCTTCTCACTAAAAAAATACAAAGCATAAGACACATATTTTATGCAGACCAACTAAAGGCCCTATCCCTTTACTCCATATCATATAGTTTATTGAGAAGTGACTTATGCTTGACCTACAAGGTATTCTCTGATCCAGCCCCAATGAAACTGTTACATACTTGACTTCAAGAACAATTATACAAGGGTTACTCATTCCGTCGACCTGAACCTTATTTGTCACTCTAACAGAACTTGTCGGAGAGACAGATTTATATCCCAAAGGCTACCTCTTCAAAAAAAAATTGTATAAATGGATGGGGAACCATAAATTTACTCCTAGTTACTGCACATGTTCTTATGGACAGAGGCAGTCTGTAAAATGACTCAGGGTTCCAACACCTAAAGACTCACTACCCTGATACTACTCCATCCCATCTATGGGGAATTAAGATATGATGTTGTCACACCCTGGCTTGTAAAGGCTCATGTGCCATTAGCCTAGTAATTACCTATGAACCTATAATTTTGAAACTGAAATGATAAAAATGATACAAATATGTAAGGATTTTGCCCCAAATTAAAACACACACACACGTATATATATATATATATATATATATATATATATATATATATATATATATATATATATATATATATATATATATATATATATATATATATACGTGTGTGTGTATGTTCCATATATAATTTAGAATAGGGATAGGAAATGCTAGCTGACTTCTGTATAATTGATGGTATATTATAACAACTAGAAAGTTCATTTGTACTCAAAGGCAATATGAATATTGTAAGAGAGGAACTATACAAAGAGAAACCTTATGTAATGTTATATATTAATTCAAAAGGATGTGTGCAAAAGTGTGCAAAAAGACTATTTACATCTTTTGCTGAAAAGGGATGGTATCTCTGGTAATGTAAAATGAAATATGTAAGGTGTCCATAAGAAGTTTATTTTTTTTTGCCAGACTGCACTATTTAGATGAATTGATTATGTTAACTTATAGGAATTATAAGATGAGCAAAAAGAAAGGTGCAAAAAAGAGGAAGAAGAATGCATGAAACATAAAGAGAAGAACAGCGTTGATAAAAAGAAAGAGAAAAGAGGGGTTAGATATCGACTTTTGTACAGTGAGATGGAAAACAACAGAACTGAAAACGGTAGTAGAGAGCATGAAGAATATGTGAAAACAGGTAACTAAAGAAGGAAAAAAGTACAGTTTTGTACCTACCATAAATGTAGATGTTCGAGGATCTCCATTGCTGCAGTCCTTACATATGGGTATTCCGCTGTCCACAATCGGCCCGAATACCAAAGGGCTAGAACCGGCGTCGGTCATCGGCGCCCGAGACTGACGTCAGTACGTGCCAGTACAAATGCGCATGATCGACGCCATAACCTCAGTCTTTCTTGCCTCAGACGTCAGAATGCAAAAAACACCACCCAAACCCCAACCTAAAAAGAAAAGGGGGGAAGGAGGGAGGGATTGGACTGCAGCAATGGAGATCCTCGAACATCTACATTTATGGTAGGTACAAAACTGTACTATGTTCTTCGCCTCCCATTGCTGCAGTCCTTACATATGGGTAGAATCCCAGAGCAACGGAAAAAAGGGAGGCTGGCCAACTAAATAGCATTAGGAGCTGCTAACATGCCCTGTAAGATTGCAGTGGCAAACCCAGCCCTAGACCTAGAATAAAGAGGTAAATGATAATGCTTTGTAAAGGTATGTACAGAACTCCAAGTAGCTGCCTCTAGAATGTCTTTAGTAGCTACCCCTCTCAAAAAGCAGTAGAGGTGGCCGTAGCCCTAGTAGAATGAGGCCTGATCCCAACTGGAACCTCCTTTCCATGATGAGAGTAACAAAAAGCAATACAATGGCCAATCCACTTGAAATAGTTTGTTTCGAGACAGCTTTCCCTTGTGAAGTCAAAGCAAACGAAACAAATAATTGTTGAGATCTTCTGAACTCTTTGGTTCTGAACAAATAATACCTTAACTGCCTATGTACATCCAAAGAATGCAAAACTTTTTCCCCTTCATTTTGGGGGTCAGCATAAAAAGTAGGCAAATGTATAGATTGGTTCAATGCCACATTAGAAATCACTTTAGGTAGAAAAGTAGGATTAGTACGTAAGGAAACTCTGTCCTTGTGAAAAATCAGAAAAGGTTCCACTGCCATGAGGGCCTGTAATTCAGATACCCTTCTAGCAGAAGTAACAGCCAATAAAAAGCAGTCTTCCAAGACAACAACTTCAATTCAGCTGTAGCTGCAGGTTCAAAAGGAGGCAGAGTCAGCTTTTCCAAAACAAAATTAAGATCCCAGGTAGGAGTAGGAGCCCTCCGTGGGGGTCTTATATTCTTTGCCCCTCTAAGAAACCGTTTAACCAATGGATGTGAAAATAAAGGAGGGTCACAATCATAGTGAGCAGAAATAGCTGCAGCATGCACTTTTACAGAAGAGAAGGACAAACCCTTGTCCAATAAAATAGTCAAATATTGCAATGTACAACTCAAATTAGGCAATTTGACATCAAAGCCTTTAGCTGAACTCCAAAGAAAAAATCTCTTCCATTTATCAGCATAAACTTTTCGAGTACTAGGACGCCTGGCTTCCAAAATAACATCCAAAACTTGTTGAGGGAGCTGAAGGCCCTCCTTCTCTAAAACAGAATGCGCCAGGCTGTCAGGTGTAGGGATTGCACCCTGACATTGAGAAAATGATTGTTTTCCTGAGACAATAAGTGAGGAATCTGAGGTAATGGCCAAGGTGTTCCATGAATTAAGCTCCTCAACAGAGGGTACCAATGCTGACAAGGCCAATCTGGTGCTATAAGGATCATGCAAGGTTTGTCCCTCCTGACTTTCAACAGCACCTTTGGAAGAAGAGGCAAAGGAGGAAAAGCATACACGTGAAGGTTGCTCTAACTGAAGGATAGTGCATCTATTTCCCAGGCTTTTGGATGAAACAGCCTTGTGCAAAACAGTGGCAGTTGGAAATTCAGAGGAGAAGCGAACAGATCTATGTCTGGAGTTCCCCAAGCCCTGGTCAACTGAAGAAATACCTGAGGGTCCAATTTCCATTCGTGAGGATCCACAATCTGTCTGCTCAGAACATCTGCTAACGAATTTTGTGCTCCTGGCAGAAACTGTGCTCGAAGAGTGATGTGCAGATTCAAAGCAGTTTCCCATAACAGCATTGCTTGTCTGCAAAGAGGGTAAGAATGAGTTCCCCCCTGCTTGTTGATGTACCACATGACAGTTGTGTTGTCTGTTCGAATCAACACCAGTCCTGGTTGAAGTAGGCTCTTGAATCCTTCCAAAGCAAATTGAACTGCCAGCATCTCTTTCATGTTGATATGCAAGTGAAGTAGCTCTGGGGCCAAAGGTCTTGAATCCATTTTCCTCTGAAATGAGCTCCCCAGGCTGACTCCGAGGCGTCTGTCGTCAATATCTGACTTGCCTCTGGTTGGGTCACAGAGAGCCCCTTGTTTAGGTGACATTCCTGAGCCCACCACAGAAATTCTTTCTGAATGCAAGGTAGAATCCGAATGACAGTGTCCAAATCGTGGCTGTGTTGAGTCCAAACGCTTTTGAGATACCATTGTAGCTTCCTCATATGCAGTTTGGCATTGGGAAGTACTAGAATGCAAGATGCCATGAACCCCAAGGCTTGAAGGACTGTCCTTGCAGTCAGCCTGGACATTACTGATAGCTGTCGGAAGTATAGGTGAAGATTTCTTTGTTTGTCCGGGGTAAGAAATGCCATCTGAGCAGCTGTATTCAGTCTTACACCCAGAAAACACATCTCTTGTGAGGGTACTAGACTGGACTTTATTTCGTTCACAGAATACCCTAGGCAACTTAAAACTGTCATTACATACTGCAGATGTTGAAGAAGTTCGTGCTTGCCTTGAGCCAGAATCAAACAGTCGTCCAGATAAGGATAAATTTGAATTCCTGTTAGTCTGAGAAAAGCTATTACTGGAGCCAGGACTTTTGTGAATACCCTGGGTGCAGTAGACAAGCCAAAGGGCAATGCAGAGAACTGATAATGCAAATTCCCATTCAAATCTCAGGAATTTTCTGCAACTGGGCCTGATAGGAATGTGAAGATAGGCCTCTTTGAGATCCAGAGTCACCATCCAGTGATCTTTGCCCAGCATAGGTAACAGCTGTTGCAGTGTTAACATCTTGAATTTTGGAATTTCCAGAAAGGTGTTTAGAATGGACAAATCCAGAATTGGCCTTCAAGTATTTCCTTTCTTTGGCACTAAGAAAAGACGGAATAAAACCCTGTGCCTCTTTCTGCAGAAGGTACTTCCTGTATTGCTCCCAACTGAAGCAGAGAAGAAATTTGTGCCTGTGCTTCCAGTCTTTGCTGATGAGGCACATCCGGCATACCTTTGAAAGGAGGGAATGTGTGAAAATAAAATTTGTAGCCTCGATTTATTATGTCCAATACCCATTTGTCTTGGGTAACCAAATGCCAATTCCTTTTGAAAAGTCCCAGTTTTCCTCCTAGAGGAGCTGCCAGCAAGGCAGAGTCCGGCAGCTGAAGACAAAGGTCATTGGGTCTGTTTCCGAAAGGACTGACCCCTGCCCTCCCAGCAGAAGGGGTAGAAGAACTCAAAGACCTAGAAGTAACAGGGCCCTGAGAGGAAGCCCTACCTCTACCTCGCCTCGACCTGCCCCTAGATTGATAATCCAAGAGGGAAAGACCATCTCTTAGCAGGCCAATTCCTACTGAACTTAGGGGCTGAACCTGTAAAAGTCCTTAACTGTCTGCATAGACTTAACTTTTTCCTCCATTTTTTCAAAACTGATTCTACTGGAGGGCCAAAAGAACATCAGATTGCAGAGGAGCATCCATAATTCGAGCCTTAACATGCTCCGACAAGGTCTGATCTTTAAGCCAGGCATGCCTGCGAACAACTGAACTAGTAGCAGCCACCCTGGAAGAAGCCTGTAAAGCATCAAAACCACACTGCAAAGAATGCTTACCAACTTGGTCTGAAGCATGCACTAAATCCTGAAGCTCCTTACATTCAATACCTTCAGCTAAAGCATCTACTTTACATTTCAATTGGCCCAGCAAATAATTTTGATACCTGAGCATATGAAACTGACAATTTAAAGCTCTCATAGCCAAAGTAGAAGAGGTATACAGTTTTTTACCCCACCTATCCAGGGCCCTAGCATCCTTGTCCAGAGGAACTGGATTCCTAACCACAGAAGCCCTAACACCTTTGGGGCCTTGAGTAATAGTTTCTGGATCAGCCCTAGGACTCTTATATAAGTACTTGTGAGCTTCCGGAACCCTGTAGTATCTATCTGGTTTAACCGGGGCAGGAGGCAGAGAATATGGGTTAAGGGCAGCCTCAGAAAATACATCCTGAACAACATCCAGTACAGGGGGAATAGCCAAGGGCCTATGCTGAGGCAAAAAAAGAATTCTCTTAGCCTTTTTCGAGAATCAGAATAATCCTGGCCCTCCCATTTGAAATGTTCCCTCATGGAATGCAAAGTCTCAGAGAAAGAAAAATCTTCTGGAGGGGACACAGAGGGAGTAGTGTCCTCAGCCTCCGAATCAGAATAGGGAGGGAAATCCTGAAGTTCTTCTAGAGAGGAATCTGACTCATTGGAAGACTGAACCAAACCCTCCAACTCTGTCTCTACCCTGGGCCTCTTCGCAGGGGGGGGCATAGAACCCCTAATTAAAGTGATCAAATCTTCAGCCATCTTTAACATGTGCTTCCTAGGAGCTGGACCCTGGGGACTAGCACCAGCAGGGGCAGACTTAGACTTAGAATGGGCTTTGCTTTGAGAAGGAGGAGGCCTAACTACCCTATGAGGGGAGGGAACCACTGACATCAGAGAAGCACCCTCAGCCTGGCCTAACACAGGAGAAGCCACTTCCTGTAGTAACAAAGGCTCCCCTTGAGACTCAGGTAAACTTTCAGAAGGAGCCGCTGAAGTAGTCAGTGGTTCTCCAGAACCGGCGTCCGGAGTGGACGACTCATCCTGTTTGGACCGCAAAGACTTCTCTTTGCGTTTTTTAGAAGAACCAGGCGTCGGCGAATCCGACGGCATGTTGTAATTACAACGTTTACCAAACACCAGCCTAGCACAGTCCAACCGACGTTTAATAGTACGCTTGTTAAAAGTAGCACAAAAGCGACACCCAACAACGTCGTGCTCAGGCCCCAAACAAGGAATACAGAGTGAATGGTAATCCCTATGAGGAATCTGTTTCCCACAAGAAATACAGTTATTAACTTTTTCTGATATCCGTCAATACTGAGGCAAGAAAAAGACAAAAGTGTCCCCAACGGGGTACTTAGCCCAACTTGGTCTCCGGTCTGAAACTCGAAAACCGACAATTCCAGAACGCCGAATGGCACTTGCAAATGCTGCTTCTGCTTAGGACCACGCGGCAAGAAAGACTGAGGTTATGGCGTCGGTCATGCGCATTTGTACTGGCACGTACTGACGTCAGTCTCGGGCGCCGATGACCGACGCCGGTTCTAGCCCTTTGGTATTCGGGCCGATTGTGGACAGCGGAATACCCATATGTAAGGACTGCAGCAATGGGAGACGAAGAACATCAGAATGATGATGAAGGAAGAAGAAAGTGTGGTCTGCTAATATATATATGCATATATAAAACTACAAGTGAAGGGACGTGGTGTTAGAGTGAATTAAATAGATGATAGCAGATTTAGAGTATTTCAAGATATTAGGTATTTACATAGAAGAGAAAGAGCAAGATTTAGAAAATGTCTAAATAATATCTAAATATGTAAATAATCTATGCTCTCTCTCATGCCTAGATAATCCCTAACCTCATCTTTTTCTATTCAGTTTCCCCTACAAACCCTTCCTTAGCTTACTTTGAGAAACTACAATGTCTACACTACAATAAGGAATTATATCAGATGATTGTATAATACTAATGTTAGCTATAATAGCATATAAAGTAATTTATGGTGTACTGTAAGTCTTGTATATTTTTGTATATAATCTCTATATGTGGAGCTTTTCTCCTTGGGCCTCCACTGAAAAGGGGTCTTATCCCATTTGGATGTTCCCAGTAAACAAATGTAAAATAAATAAATAAATAAATAAATAAATAAATAAATAAATTATAAGGGATTGTGTTTGTTTGGTGAAAAGGAATGCCCCAGAGTTTTTGCAGTAGTGTAAAAAGTTAGGATCAGAAAATGATATATTAGGGTAGCTGTGGTAGATGGTGTAGTGATATATTTGTTTTTAAATGTAATTTGGAGAGCTAAATTAATTATTATTAAGAGGTACTAGTCATGATTAAAGACTAAGGCGAAAGTTTTGGGCAGAACATTAATGACAGTAACAGTACAAATTATGCCATGAAGTGCTATGGATTGCTCAGATGGAGAATACAGTGTGCTTGCGACAGAATTTGTCTGAAAAGTAGTGCAAATGAAGGATTGGAGAAAAGCAATAAGTAGGGCTAAGAGTGCCGTAAATTTATAATTACAATGCATTTGATGAAAACTCTTAATGGGACAGGTGCTTATGCTGCATGGTTTTATTGTATGCTTGAAGGTATACAAAAGTGGTATTCAAAATTTGTTTTAGAGCATTGTTCAGTTCAAGGCTTAATCCCATAAAATGAAGACACTATACTGAGATGAAAGCGAAGAGGGGTTGCTATGATTTGATATGTTTTTCCCCCACTATTGATAACATTCTTATTAAGGATTATGAAGAACAAAATAATTAATCTAGGGTTATGATTTAAAATCAACACTATGCAAACTATAAAATATGTGAAAGTATTTGAAAAGGGGATGAGAAAACAGTGGTATGCAAATACAGTAGATAAAACAGTGGTATGCAAATACAGTAGATAAGTGCTATTTGTAAGGCGGTAGAAAACAATGAACATGCACATTGTTGAAGAATGAACATGAATACAACATAAGAGTTCTAAGTTATGAACTTTGTACGGATACCAACATATGGAAAGTTATTTGTAAAAGTGCGGATGAAATATAAGAATCAAAGTCAAACAGTATACAATAATGATGAATATAATAAACTGGATGAAACATGGGTGAATGCATTTCTGCAATGTCAGATAACTACAGGGATGATAGGGAAACTAGAAAACATAAGGTTTTGAGTCCTTCCTCCTGGATGTAAAGCTTAAGTGGTAGAAAGAATGCTGTCATCCATTGTTAACAGTTTGTTTTTAATTTAATTAACTGTTTTCACTGTGTATGTCTGTGAAGTCCAATGGGCTGGCATGTAATGGGCATATGTAAGAGGCATGTCTCACACTTTCACAAGACATGTACCATCAATTACCCTTCCTTCTTGAAGGAAAACACCTCCAGTGATCTATGGTCTCTGCTGTGGTTTTTATTTGAAGTTCACACTCTGAAAATGTACTCCTCAACCCTCAACCCCAGAGACAGGTAGGCGGGCATAGCCTCATTATTCCTTTACCTTCTCATCCAGTTCCTGCAGTACCAACAATATTAATTGAATGTGCATCATCTAGTTTATCCCCATATGTTAAAGAAGCTGGTTGAAACAAAATTTCTGGAAAGACCGTCACAAATGAGGTACCCAAGAAAAGAAGTATATAAAATAATAACAGAAAGCAAAAATTATGTTACAGACATGCAATCAGATAATGTGAAAAAACGGGGAAGTCAAAGATATACACAGAGATACTTCCAATAGAACTGAAATTATTGCCTTTTTATGTAGATCCATCTTGAATACTTTGCCCATTTCAGAAAACCTAATTTCTGCAAAGACAGGTACAGAATGGATACATTCTGGAGGATGCTAACTAAAGTGCTCCTGAACTTGCAAAAGAAGTTGGGATATAAGAAAGTAGAAAAGTGAATTTTAATATGCTACCAAGGAAAGGGGAATATATGAACATAAAAAAACTTAAATACCTCAAGAGAATGTAGAAAAGAAAAAGCATACAACACACTTGAAAAAAGTGATGAGCAAGGAACTTATCAGAACTCAAAGACTTCAAGGAAAGAAATCTTCTCACACTTGATGTTGAAGCCTCAAAATTCACTTCTAACATCACCTTCAGTATTGTCGCACCAGATAGATTCACAAAGGACTTTTTTTAACTGTATAAACAGATGTGTAGAATTGTCATTCCCATCCTGATACACATATTATGGAAAACTGAAAAGAAAAGAGCATCCTGGTGGTCCACTAACATAAATAAAATTTACAATAAAAAGTAAGCAAAATCATTAGAGTATACAGTGGATTTAAGGACTCCCAAGTCAAGCAAAATACTAGGAATTTGACAAGAAAATTTAAAAAGAATATTAGATTTACTAAGGCAGCTCATGAATGCAGGTTGCTGTCTGAAGTAAAGGATAATTACAAATCCTGCTTTGGTTGTGTTAGGAAACTAAGAAACAAAACTCAACAATGCACAGAACTCATACTAAATGACAAAAAAAATCTATTAAAGCTAAAAACATACTCTTACCTATAATATCCAGTAGCTATGTGGTATGAACATTTTGCATTGAACTCTCAAGGTGTCATTTTCTACTAAGTTGGGTTCATTTTAAAACCATTCTTTTAAAAATCTACTCAGTAGTGAGATGATACAGCAAAAACATGGATCTTATTCCTAACTCATGGCTCACAAGAACCTAAAGTTAAAAGTGTTCCTTTAACAAAAACACACATAGCTTAATATGTAAGCCCACTGTCACAAGACCCCAAAAAGTGTGCAAAGCAAACATTACAAAAAAATAACTAAATAAAATAAATACATAATACAAAAATAAGCAAAAGTTTTATCACCTTTCTGTTCTGGCACTGAGCTCTCAGCTGTGCCCAAAATCCTGTGGATAGTGAAAAAAGCATGACTCGCATACTTTCAATCCATGCCCCAGCAATGATATCTCTTGTCTGAATTCTCATGTATTGAAATTAAAATTCCTTTAGGGTGAAGCACTGATAACATGGACATCTCATAGACATATGAAACACACCATTATTCACTGACTCATCAAAACAGATGGGGACATTTTCACCTCCATTCACACCTGCTGTGCAATTCTCTGATACTGAAAAGGTTTGTTTTAACTGAAGCTTCAAGTGATTAATGAATACTAGCACACAGCCAAAAATGATGAAACCAACATTATAGCACGTGTGCTTACATCTGCAAGTCCGAGGTACTCCTGATTCTTCTAGTCAACTCCTACGTTTCTTTTTTTTCCCCTGTCTCTCAAGCATTTTCCTTTGGAACACTCGAAAAGATTTCACTGGCAAAGTTTCTGCATGGGTTTTTTTTATCAGTAGAATGAGAAACACAGTCCCCTTATGTTCAATGGCTCATTCTTTGTTGGACATAGTTTTGTGTTTCCTCCTTAGCTTGTTCTGCATCAAAAATGGATTTGATCCTCTCGGAAAAAATATTCTTAGGACAGTGGATAAACAGCTTGGATCTCACACCTGCTTCTCGACATTCCCTGATTACTTCTCTTCTGCCTGGTGTACAATGAATAATAATTTTCCACAAACACTCTATTCTCTCCAATTTTTAATATTTTGCCCTTCTGCCACAGTTCTGTCAGGGTCAACTCTTTTTGCTGATATAATTCCATATTTATTTAAGCAGGTCTTGATTGTTTTTCATGGACAAGTTTGGAGCATACACATGATGTGCCATTTTGATTAAGAAATCCTGCTTTGGAATACCAGTCCAGTTGCTTATTTGTGCTTTCATAAAATGAATACAGTCTGTTTCCTCCTGTTTCTCTGGTAGAGCAGACAATCCCAGGTTTCCTCTGCATGTTCGGTTCTCTAATGCTACCAGTTTTTTGAAACAGTTCTTTTTGAGCCGTCTTATACTCAGCCAGCCTCTTCTTCATTTCGACCCCTGAAGTTTGCTGTTTTATCAAGTCATCTGAATAGCTATTTAAAGCTTCTTTCATTGTTTCCAGCTTTTTGTTATTTGCATTGATATACTCATTCAACGTTACATTTATTTTAATCAGCTATGAGCATATTTTACTTATTATTTCCTCCAAAGTACTGGAATCCATCTCTTGTACCAAGCCTGGAGCTTGAACTGCTTTTTGCTGAACCAATACAGGATTTTTCCAGTCAGTGTTTTTCTCTTTGCCTTTACTAGTTATTTTTTTTCTTTGTAAGTTTCTTCTTTGCTATTATCCAGGCAGTGTACTTACTAGTAGGCACCTGGATTTTACTAAAAACAGGCAGGATTAGTGGCCCTTATTTATCATTTTGTTTTTCACATTAGTAGAGCTGAAGTTAAGCTGTTGATCAGTGTGCATCCATCTTGGAAAGCCCCTCTGCGTTGTATTGTTGAGCTAGTTACTACAGTCTAATGAATCTAAATGAACTTCATGGAAGTAGCTGTCTACCATACAACTAATCAGCCAGTACAGTAGGCTGGGAACTGTACACAATATGATGGAACTGATAAAAGGCTGGTGACACTATGAAATCAACATGGTGTGATAAAAGCCACCCTGAATGAAATAAAGTTTGCGCTGGCCTCACACATGCATCATTACTAGATCCTGTTCCACAGTAATATCAGAGATGATCCTGTTCCATAGTAATATCAAAGATAAGGACCATGTAAAAGGTCTAGAGAAATTAATATGTATTTTTAGATGTGGCATTAAGACTTCAACTACAATGAAACACAAAGCAAGACAAGTTTGTAGTAGAAGAGTGCAAAATGAGAATGGATGCTGTAAAGCTCATAGTTATCACACACCTAGTTGTCTTAGATCTCTTGTATATCCCCAGCTCTAATGATTCCACATTTACTAGAACCTGGAACTTAAACCTTCACCATCATACAAATAAAATATATGATGCAGAGACAGATTCATCACGGATCCCTACCATTGGCAATATGCTATCATCTATCAAATGATACTTGGATGATTGAATGGGTACCCACAAATTTACTCCAGAATTTACTAGCCTAGGCCTGTATAGCCTGAGGGTGGTTACTGGTGAGGCATAAATGGTCATGAAACTCAAAAGTCTTGAAATTCCAATGAATCCTGTGAATCCATACAATTTCAATTAAAACCGAACTAAAACAACACAAAACAATGGTGAACCCATGCAGAGAGTGAACAGTGGTAGTTATAATAGGTCACATATAGGAACAACAATAAGCATTTGACAGTACTGAGTGCATACTTGTTCTGCAAATAAACTATAATTTGCAAGCATTTTTTTTTATTGAAGAGTCCTACATTTGCTGCAGCTTATTGTCTATGCTATGGGAAGACACTATAGCAGTGAGATGTATAGAATTGCTAATGCAGTCTCCATAATCTGGTGCAGAATGGTGAAAGGGAGAAACTGATTGTTACATGACACTAAAGCACAAGGATAAGACAATGTATTCTGCTGTGGCGTAGCATGATTTCTCATTATAGGACACAGCACAACTCAAGTAAAACCAAGCAGTACATGAAAACCACCAAAAAGTAGAGCAGGAACTGGATGCACACAGGTTATTCTGGTACCTCGGCTTCCACAGCCTTCAAGGCTGTGGAAGCCAAGGTACCAGAATAACCTGTGTGCATCCAATTCCTGCTCTACATTTTGGTGGTTTTCATGTTCTCATTATAGGAGCCATACAAAATTGTGGCAACCTGCTCAGTATAACTTTTGGGTACATGTGTAGTGGTGGGTGTGCTCACAACCTCTTCTGTGTTACTGTTTTGAATGTTAGACAGCATGGATTCAAGATTCTTGGTGTAGATGCATCTCTCGCACTCTATACTAGAGTGAGTTATTAGTAAAGGATTGTCAGTGTACATGAGCAATTGCTACACTGCCTCAAGAGACCCAAGTCAACAAGGTTGGCAGGAGAAACAAAGGTAGTCCAACTGTCCATAATGCTAGGTTGAAGACTGTTATCAATAAAAAGGGCTTTTCAGGATCAATCAAGGAAGAGCTCAGTGGATGGGTATTTCTGCCTGGGTTTTTTTTTTTTTGCTAGTGCTTTAATAGGTTACAGCTCATTAACAGTATTTTTTTGACCAGGAAAGTACTAAAGATAAGGGCTACATTAATGTGCTACAGCTGTATCTAACAGAAAAATTGTTGAATGTATCTGCCCAGTTATGGCACACAGTTGTGCAGCACTGTGCAATGCTGAGCGATGTGCAAACAAGCTAAACCCTGCTCAAATGCAGGGCTTAAATACCAGCTTAAAAAAACAGCTAAGAACTTGAAATAAAATTTAAAAAGGTTTAAAAGGACCAATGAGGATGCTTACTTCAAGTCCTAGACCAACCACCCTTCACCAAACAGGTTCCAATCAGCACACTTTTCTCACTAGAGTGCAGAAAGGCACCTTCCAAACCAAGTTGGTCTGGAAAATATGCTCAGAACAAACAGACCCAGATGCAGCAAACCTATATCTGGTCTATGCTACAGCTACTAGATAACCCTAGTGTTTTGGTTGAAAACACTAGAGAATGTTTAACACAGCAGATAAACAGCAGTGAGACACTAAAAAAACATTTAAAACAACAGAAAACCAGCAAGGAAACTCTAAAGAATGTTTTAAACAGCTAACAAATCAATTATTTTAACACACTACTTGGTAGGAAAACCAGAACAAACAGAACAGTTTGCTTTCTAACAGTAAAAAGTACCAGCAAATAGTTAACAAACAGTGAAAATAGCAAAAAGAGCTTTGTAAACAGTGAAAACAGCAATCAGTTATGATTTAACAGGCACAGTAAGGCAGATAATTGCAGAACAGTGTAGTTTAGTACACAGTATATACATACAGTGTTAAAGTAGGCAGCAGGCAATAAAAAGTGCAGTAAATAGTATAAATAAACAAAAAAAAAAAACAAGCAGTAAGGCAGATAATTGCAGAACAACAGTGTAGTTTAGTACACAGTATATAAATATAGTATTAAAGTAGGCAGCAGGCAATAAAAAGTGCAGTAAATAGTATAAAAAAAAAAAAAAAAAAAAAAAAACAAGCAACTTATACTTTTTGGGAAACTTTGAACCCTCTAAAAGGTTTACCACCTGCCCCACTTTGCGAGGGACAGTCCCTCTTTGGGCAGTTGTGTCCTGCAAAGAAATGGAAAAAATGGCAAATGTCCTGAGATTTTAGGACAAACATATTTCCTATATTTTATGTAATAGTTGCATAAAACAGTTACTCTATATCTGAAACACCTAAATGTGATAGGAAACAGAAAAAAACAAAAAAAACAGGCAACTTATGTTTTTGGGAAGCTCAGAAGCCTCTAATCTAGTAAACCATTTTTTGCAAAACACTGTAACAAAATTGATTCTTTGTCCTGTAACTAGCTTGTAGCTGAAAAAGAAAAAAATTGGTCCACTCCACTACCATAGTGAATAACTACTAATGTGTTAGAATCTGTTTAGGATACTCTGTACATGCACATATACTCATCTTCGACGTTTAAAGCTTAGAACTGGAAAGTGTCTAGTGTTTGACTTCAGTAATTAAAATAAAATCAAATTAAATTAAATGTGTGGTAGCAAGGCCCTAAGAGCAAGACAGAGAAGGGTTACCAATGGTATTTAGTACGTTCAAAGAGACCCAGCCATGAATGCCTCCCCAGAGAGTATTTTTGTATTATAACTAGTGATAATGGAAGTTGCAAGCTGTAATGAAATGCTAATAATTTTTGTTTTTATTGTACAGTGACTTGTTTGCACACATTTAAAGATGATGTCTTAAAACTCCAGCTTTACTCCGTAGCATATCGCCTACTCCGAGGTGATCTCTGCCTAACATATAAAGTTATACTACTAAAAACTCCTGATGTCCACCACGGCATTAAAACTTAATAGTAAAATCAAAACTTTAATGAAAAGAATATAACATAAAATAAGCAGTCCTCAGTCTTCCGATAAGCCTTCCTCAGATCGTATAAAAAGAACTGTTCAGCTTTTGTATTTATAAGGCATCACAGCCATTCCTCATTTAGTTCTCTGACACGCCCTTGTTGCAAACCAAAAAGAGGCCAGCTAGCAGAGAGGTATAATTTCCTTCATTGTAATTAAAGGGGCAGTGCTTTTCTTTACTATAGGATTGTATATGAGAAAACTAATAGCTATGGATGTGAATACATTATATGAATGAAGCAACATTCAAGTAAACTTGCTAATCATATTCCTTCTATTCTTAAGTGCAGGTTTTAATGGCACAATAATATATTCTGACACATTCAAGTCAGATACAGACAGTGCAACCATTTAGAGCATAGAGCACCACAACAGGCAGACAGATGCACTCATACACAGATTATTCCTACCAGTTACAGCCACTTTATCAAATATATTCACCTTGGGAATTTGATTGCAATGAAATAAATGATTACATACATATATAATAGACACAGTAGTGAATTTCAGATCCCTGCTGGCAAAGCACTGTGCATATTGCATGTCTAAGCATATTGTGCCTCACTTAGATGTGAACTCGGTTAACATAAATACAGTATATATGAACAGTATCCTGCTATTGAATTCTTTAAATCAGATGTCAGGATGGGGAGTGAAAGTGATGAAGAATGTAAGAGATGGCCACTCAACAACTTTTTTCAAGAATATAAGACTAAGTTTAACATTTTCTCAATAGTGTCTTAAAAATTGGTCATGTTTGGAAGACATGAACTTATTAGTGTGTGCTTAGTTCCCATACAGCTTTCATCAACATTAGAAATGTAACATCTCTCCATGTTATCCTCATTAGGGAAATTAAATACTTGACCAGTAGTAACTTCCATGTAATATCTGTCTACCAAATGGATTTATCTTTTGTGGAAAATGTAAGGTAATGTAGTCATCTGTTGTTATCAAAGGAGGCATACTGTCAGTCTATATATATATATATATATATATATATATATATATATATGTATATATATATTTATATGGGTTCATAGGATCATAGGTTGGTACTAGGCTATTGGTCCTAGGGCCTATACAAGCCTAGCCATAACAATTTGCTGGCTATTTCTTACCACAATATTTACTTCTCTGGACCCCTGTCTAGCAGGGTGACTGACATGATCCCCAGGGTGAATTTCTTATCTTCCATCCAATCATCAAGGTTCCTTTTGAAGAGGGCCAAAGAGGCACTCTGCTTGACATGTATGGGCAGTCTATTCCAGAGTCTGGGGAGTCTCTGGGTCAGGAACCTATCCCTCCAGCATGTTTTGTTCATTGTGATGACAAGGTTTAGATCCCTGGAGCATGTGGCTCTGAGGGATTGGGATTTCTTTAAGTGTAGCATGTCCAACAGCTCTGGGTTTGACATGGCCTTGTATGTTAAGCAGATATCGCCTCTGAGTAGATGATATGTGACAGATTTTTTAGACGGTCAGCATAGGGCATCTTCTTTAGGTCTGTGATTCTTTTAGTGAGGTATTTCTGCAGCCTTTCCAGTTGTTGCAGATGTCTCGAGAGGTACATACCAAATGGGGCATTGTATTCTATAGTGGGTCTAATGAGGGATGAGTACAGTGGGGCAATGACCTCCTTTTTCCTGGATGAAAAGCCTTTAGTGATGAGGTGTGCCACATAGAGGGATTTCCTGACTGTTGTGGCGATGTGGTTATCGAAGGTGAGACCTCTGTCCACCTGTGTCCCTAAGTCTCTCATCACACTTTCAGTGTTTAGTGTACTGCCACCTATGTGGTAATTCATGGGTACAATTTTTTTCCCAAAGGGGATAACTATACATTTCTTGGCATTGAGCTTGAGCCTATGGCTCTGGCACCAAGCATCTGTTTCTGTAAGGCCCTTTTGTAGAATATCCACATCATTTGGGGATTCAATAATGGCTCCCAGTTTGCAGTCATCTACAAACTTTGTTAGCCAGAGTTCCTTAGTGTTGGCCTGTACTTCAGAGAAGTAGACGCCAAACAAGAACAGTCCGAGGACTGAACCCTGAGGTACTCCCCTTGTCACTTGTTCTGAGCTGGATTTGGAGTCGGCTACTTTTACAGTGTGGGTTCTGTCAGTAAGCCAGTTGGCAACCCATCGAATGATGTAGGGATTAATGCCCAGCTTAGTAAGTTTATGCATGATTCCAGAGTGGAGGGATGGTGTCAAAGGCCTTGGTGAGGTCCAGATAGGCTGTGTGGACTGCCTTACCCTTGTCCACAGCTCTGGAGACTTATTAGAAGTCATTCGGGTTCAGGTGACAAGATCGGTCTTTTACAAACCCAAACTGGGGGGGTCCAGTATTTGGAAGTTGTCAATGTCTTTGTTTATAAGTTCCATGATAATACGTTCCATGGCCTTGCAGATCAGGCTTGTCAGACTGATGGGAGGTAGTTTCTAGGATCCAAGGTGGATCCCCCTTGTGGAGTGGGATAACTGTAACTGTGCGCCACTCAGTGGGCATGAAGCCTGAGGTGAGGCTATGATTAAACATGACACTTGTTTTCAATTATTAAGGAATTCCCAATATTATTCTAGCATGTCCAAAGGTCAGTTATCAATCTCCTCTCCGGTCCAGCTGGTGAATCTGGGAATCTTGAGGCAATGTTACAACTGCCTCATGTACACAGACAACCCTCTCCTCCTCCCAACAAATTCCAACACATGTGAGAGATGCAACCATATAGCCAAACTGGAGGCTAAGCTCTCTCAACTCAGTACTGGCATAACCAGTCAGGAGGAGAAGGAAACCACACTCACTACAATTCCAGTCTCACATAGACCTACCACGACAGCAAACCAAACACATAATCACACAAAAACATACTTGGAGGCTCTAAATAAAGATCTGCCTAAGCAGCAGAGACCTCCAAAGCAGACACCCAAGCAACCGCTACCCCAAAACAAAACATGTGCAACGCATATCTCACAAAGCCAGTGTGCCGAACAGTCACAGCCCTTAAGACTAAACAACACACCTGATACACTTGTAATAGGTGACTCTATCATCAGGCACACTGACGTCCCGCTCACCAGGCTGAACAAGGAGAGGGTCATGGTGAGCAGCCTGTCGGGCGCTAGGGATCTGCCACATAACACAAGCACTCAGGTCACTCCAAGGCAAGAACAAATATGACTCAGTCATTGTCCATGCTGGTGTGAATGACCTGAGACGTACCTCCCTGGACTACATGAAAAGAGACATAAAGGAGCTCTCTGAGCATGTAGCCCAGGCCGGTATGACCCTGACCTTGAGTAGCATCTTACCCTCACCAAGAATGATGTCACAATATGAAGACAAGATGATCAATTTCAACAATTGGCTTAAGTACTGGTGTCATTCAAAGGGGATCCAATGCCTGTCAGCTTGGGATGGTATGCTCGACCAGCCACGATGCTTCGCTAGGGACGGCTTGCACCTGTCACCCCTGGGCTTTCGGATTTTGGCAAAGGCTCTTGCTACCCCCATAGTGCCTTTTTTAGGCAAGGCTCAAAAGACAAACCCACCTCCATAGGTATCACAAGGGATAAGAAACTAAGAGTAATGCTACTTAACGCCAGAAGTCTAAACCTCAAGATGCATGCACTCGAAACTCTCCTTAGCATGGAGAACATCGATATCTGTGCAGTAACAGAAACCTGGTTCAGGGATCCCGAGAGCACCCCAGCACTACAAGGTTATACCTCATACCATGCTTTTCGGCCCCAAAACT
Organism: Protopterus annectens; assembly: GCF_019279795.1. NCBI lineage: Eukaryota > Metazoa > Chordata > Ceratodontiformes > Protopteridae > Protopterus > Protopterus annectens. Next base: position 560,655,414 of record NC_056741.1, on the reverse strand, counting down.
TGGACCGAACCACAAAAGGAGGGGGGAGTATCGATATTCATCAAAGATACCCACACCTCCAGGTTGGTGGCAAAGCACGAAGCATCAGAGACTATCCATGTGCAACTAAAAGTGGGTAAAACTGCCTTCCAGTTTATAGCCTGCTACAGGCCACCCTCCCAAACCCAGGAACCCCACTCGGCCTTCCTGAGAACACTAGAAAATATGAAGGTTTCTCCAAACACCATTATATTGGGCGACTTCAACTACCCAAACATAGACTGGGAGCATTACTCTAGCTCCAACACCCTAGCCCAAAAGTTTCTAGAATTTATAAACTCAAATGCTATGGAACAACTTGTTACCACTCCCACAAGAGGGGAAAACATACTGGACCTGATCATCACCAACATGGGGACTCTATGCTCCAGACCAGAAGTGTATCCCTCACTGGTAAGATCAGACCATAAGCTAATCTCACTGGATATTCAAATCCCGACCCCACCCCCTGTCCAGAAAACCACAGTGAAAAACTTCTAAAGCAAATTTCACACTCCTCAAAACCGAGGTGGAATCCTTCAAAGCCCCCGGGCCTGTGGAAAATACAGCCCAGACCGCAGAATCCTTTATAAATGCATTCTATGAACACCTTCAGGAATGCATGGATCATGCGATCCCAAATAAAACCAAGACCCAATCCTCCAAAGGCAGACGTCCTGTCTGGTGGACCCAGCCATAAACAAACTATACAATAGAAGGAGGAAGCTACTAAATGATAGAGCAAAATCCCAAAAAGGGAAGGCATCACTGATCAGTATTAGCAAAAAACTACGGACACTCATAAAATTGTCTAAGGCCAGCTTCGAGAGAAAAATTGCACAGGACACTAAGGATAATCACAAGGCTTTCTTTAGTTATGTTAGGAACCTGGGTGGTAATTCCCAGATATGCTCAGAATTAGTCCAAAATGACAAAAAATACACTGAACCCACAGACATTGCCAACATCCTAGCTGACAGGTTCAGTGCAAACCTCTCCCCCCCTCCACACCAAAAGGGCAAATATCTATCCCAGCAGAGTTCTGCCCCCCTGACATCTCAGATGCTCAGGTAAGAGCCGCCCTCTCCAAAGCAAAAAACACAGCATCAGTGGGACCAGACGGTGTCCCGGGCTGAGTCCTACATGAACTCCAAGAAGAGCTAAACCCAAACATAAAACTACTGTTCAATCTCAGCCTTACTACAGGATATGTGCCCAAAGAGTGGCGTACAGCAACAGTGGTCCCTCTCCATAAAGGTGGTGCCTCAACGGATCCTGGAAACTATCGCCCCATAAGCCTGACTAGCTTGGTCTGCAAAGCTATGGAAAGGATCATCATGGACCTCATAAATAAAGATATTGGGGACCTACAGACACTGGATCCTACCCAGTTCAGCTTTGTTAAGGGCAGATCCTGCCTCTTAAACCTGGTTGATTTCTTTGAAACAGTCACCAAGGCGATTGACGAGGGGAAGGTAGTCCACACAGCCTACCTGGACCTCGCAAAGGCCTTCGATAAAATACCCCACTCGGGCATTATAGATAAGCTCACCAGCTTAAATATAAACCCCTATGTCACTAGATGGATTGCAAACTGGCTCAAGGACAGAACCCACATGGTTAGAATTGCTGGAGCCATGTCAGACTCCAAACCAGTTACAAGTGGTGTCCCACAAGGCTCAGTCCTGGGACCTCTCTTGTTCGGTATATATTTCTCCGAGGTACAGGCCAACACGGAAGGACTGTGGCTGACCATGTTCACAGATGACTGCAAACTGGGCGCCATAATCGACTCTCCAGCCAACACAAGCATCCTCCAAAAGGGCCTCATAGAAACAGACAACTGGTGCTAGAGCCATGGCCTCAAGCTAAATGCCAAAAAGTGTATAGTCATCCCCTTTGGCAAAAACAAAGTGCCCACAAATTACCACATAGGTGGTAATCCATTAAGTACAGAAGAAGTAATTAGGGACCTGGGGACCCAAGCTGATAGCAATCTCTTATTTGACAACCACGTGGCCAAAGTGGTCAGAAAAGCATTTTATATAGCCCACCTAATCATGAAGGGATTCACATCTAGATCAGGGGAGGTTATCGGGCCTCTTTACTCATCCCTCATCAGGCCCATAATTAAGTACAATGCCCCTTTTGGGATGTACCTTACCAGACACCTGCAGCAACTGGAAAGACCCCAAAAGTACCTCACCAAGAGGATCAAAGGGCTCAAACAGATGCCATATGCTGCCCGGTTAAAGAAACTCCAGCTCTACTCAGTGGCATACCGCCTGTTCAGAGGCGATCTGTGCCTGACATATAAAGCCATGTCCAACCCGGAATTAATGGACATGCTGCACCTCAGAAAATCCAAATCCTATCGAGCTACACGCTCGAGAGACTTGAACCTCAGCACTGAAATAAATAGGACATGCTGGAGGGACAGATTCATAACCCAGAGGCTCCCTTCACTCAGGAATAAAATCCCAGTCCAGGTTAAGCAGAGTCCCTCATTGACTCTCTTCAAGAGGAATCTTGATGAGTGGATGGGAGATCATAGGTTTACCCTGGGTATCACTTCTGTGTCACTGTTAGACAGAGTCACAGTATACCAACCTCGAAAAAGGACATAGCAAAATAAATTTAAAATGGGTGGCGAAAGCCAAACACATTCTGGCTAGGCTTATAAATGCCCTAGGGCAGATAGCCTAGTATGAACCTATGAACCTATGAACTTAGGTGAAGTGCCAGTTCATTTTGTAGTTCATGTAGTACACAGCCTGGTATGTCATCTGGTCTCATGGATGCTGTATTCTTAGCTTTGGAGAGTGCATTTTTTTACCTGTGTGGCCATTAATACCAGAATTTGGCAATTGTTCAGTATTGAGATGGGCCCTTTAGGGGGTGAGAGGGGGTGAAGTTGGCACTGAATCGATTTGCCAGGATATTGGGAATATCCTTGGGATCAGTATATTTAATGCCATTCTGTTGTAGCTCCGAGCAAATCTGAGCATTGCCATTTAGATTCTTGCCATAGCTATGGAATGCCTTGTGGTTGTCTTTGAAATCTTTGGCAATTTTATTTTCGTAACTAGCTTTGGAGGATTTTATGAGGGATCTCAGCTTCTTACTGAGTTTGGTAAGGGAGTTTTTTGCATCCTGGGATTTTCCTCTTTTCTGCAACAGTTTCTTCTTTTTGTTGTAAAGTTTGTTTATGGCAGGTGACCACCAGATTGGCTTCCTTTTTTTGGAGGAGATCATCTTGGTTCTATTTGGGATGGTACGATTCATGCAAAAGTGGATGTGCTTGTACAGTGCCTTAGTGTAGGATTCAGCAGTCAAACTTTCAGTTCCCATCTGCATGGGTGTCATGAAGTTTGTCACTTCTGACTTGAGTAGCATGAAGTTGGCTTTGGAGAAGTTTTTTATGGAGGTTTCCTTACTGGGGGGTGGGGGAGGGATGTGGATGTCAAGGGTAATTAGCTTATGGTCAGACCTGACCAACGAGGGGGTGACCATAGGTGTGGAGCATCAATTTCCCATGTTGGTAATGACCAGGTCTAGGATATTGGAGCCCATGGTGGAACTATGGATTATTGATCCAGGGCTTTGGAATTTATGAATTCCAAGAACTGTTGGGAAAAAAGATGTTGGTACGAGTAGTTTTCCCAGTTAATGGCATGGTAGTTGAAATCACCCAGTATTAGGGTGTTTGGTTGTATCTTAATATTTTCCAGTATGTTTAGAATGGGTTCGTATCACTTCACCCAAAGACCATTTCATCTAAACCCATTTCACTGAGACCAAATCACTTAAAGTTAATTTCACCTAAAACTCATTTCACATAAAACTCATTTCACTGACAAGTAGTACTCTAAGGCAAGTCAAAGGTATATGTCCTTTTCCCCACTGTAGTGCAATCCTGGTGTTAGTATATAGATATATATATATATATATATATATATATATATATATATATATATATATATATATATATATTAAGGGGGGGGTGTGGGGGGTGCAGCCACCTAGTTGGCTTTTACCAAATAATGTAAAACAAAACCAGACAACATAAAACCAAAAGAATGCGCCCCCCACGCCACCCCTAACTATATATAATAACATCAGGATCACACTACAGTGGGGAAAAGGACATATACCGTTGACTTGCCTTAGAGTACTACTTGTCAGTGAAATGAGTTTTAGATAAAATGAACTTTAGGTGATTTGGTCTCAGTGAAATGGGTTTAGGTGAAATGGTCTTTAGGTGAAGTGATATGAACTCGTTTAGAATATATATATATATATATATATATATATATATATATATATATATATATATATATATATATATATATGTGTGTGTGTGGGTGTGTATGGGATCCATATAGATCCCTGATGGCACTTTCTGCCGAAGCAGAAATCACCGAACGTACTTAACCGAAAGTGCTGTTCACCGAAGCAGCACTATCGGATAAGTATGCTCGGTGTGCCGGTTGCACTATGGTGCAGTTAAGGGAGAATTCCCTTTTCCCCACAGTAGTGCGACCTCGGAGTGAAAATATAAAAGTAGTGGGGTGTGCAGCGGGGGGCTTGCCCCCTGCATAAAAGAAGATTTATTGTTTTTTTTTTTTGAACGCACTCTAACGAAAGCGCTTTTTCAGTGAAAGCGCTTTCGTCAAAGTGCATTCGGTTATTGTGGATTTGAACTATTGAACTTTTGTTCAATAGTCCTAGATATATATATATATATATATATATATATATATATATATATATATATATATATATATATATATATATGTGGTTTACTATTAGATTTTCGAAGCGAACTCTGTCGACTGTACTATTGTCAAACACGGAAGTTCGAAAATGGTAAAATCAAACATCAAAAGCTAACCTTGGAATGGTTTTAACATGGGTCAAGATAGGTGTTCAGTGTTATTTCCGAACTACAAACCTCTCCCCTATCTCAACCCATGTTAAAACCTGTTCCTAGGTTGGCTTTTAGTGTCCGATATTACCGTTTTCAAACTTCCGTGTTCGACAACAGTACAGTCGACGGAGTTTGCTTCGAAAATCTAATAGTAAACCATATATATATATATATATATATATATATATATATATATATATATATATATATATATATATATATATATATATATATATATACATATATATATATATATATATATATATATATATATATTATATATATATGGGTCTTCTTCAAAACATTGAAATCTGATAACGTTGAAATTCAAAACATTGAGACTATAATTTATTTATTTATTTATTTATTTCAGTTTGATTACCGGGGAGGTCCACTGGGCGTTGGAGCCCATTTTCAGTGGAGGCCCGGGGAGAAAAGCTCCAACACAAGGAATAATTACAGTTCAAATATTTTGATTACAAGGTAATATCAATGTACATGCAAAGTCATAGGTACTCAGAATTACAAATAATAAGGCAGTTACAGAGGGAATATTAATGATCATGCAAAGTCATAGGCACTCTGAAATTACAAAAATAATTACAAAGAACATTCATAGTCATAGGCAGTCTGGATTACAAATATCAGGTAGTTTCAATTTTGAATTGGGAGAAAGGTAGCCCATGATGAGTATGGTTTACTATGTAGGTCACTAAGTGTAATACATTTAGAAGGGAACAGGAAGATATAACATCGAACATTATATATCGAACATAACATAACATAACATATATCGAACATAACATTATAACATCGAAAACCCAAAACAACGAAAACTCAGAACACTGAAAGTGTGCATTATAACATAAAAAACTACAATGCGCATGTAAATAACATCCCCTCCACCTATAACAACACCAAAGTAAGAAATACACTTTTTACTATGTTTCTGCATGGGGATCAGCCCCCCACACCCCCATAAATTAAATATACCAACTCCTAGATCACACTACAGTGTAAAAAAGTTAATTCCTAACCCCACTGTAACATGATCACCATGCAGCATGTCAACATATGAACGTGTTGCTTTCATGGAAGTTAAGTTAGTGTTCTGAGAAGTGTTGGGAGAAGTGAGTAGGGGAAAAAGTGTTTATTTTGTTAATTTGTACGTGCTTTTAGGCCACACAGGTAAGTGATTTAGATATTATGTTTGCATTCTGTATGGCGATTGCAATACACTGAAGTTAAGAAATTAACTTTTTCCACTGTAGTGCGATCTTGGAGTTGGTATATTAAATTTAAGGGGAAGGGGGAGCAGACCCCCCCCCCACATTGGGGTGCAGGGGTTGAAGTTCAACATTATGAGATTTCAATGTTTTGAAGTAGACCCATATGTATATATATATATATATATATATATATATATATATATATATATATATATGTCTATCTATCTATCTATCTATCTATCTATCTATCTATCTATCTATCTATCTATCTATCTATCTTTGACTCTTAAATGTGACTCAGTGCCGAAATGGGGACCTTTTGCAGGGTAGTGAACCAGTCTACCACCCTCCAAGCCCAGATGTGTCACTATCGTTTTACTTAGTCAACTGACCTGATAACCATTATGATTGCTGACACAGATAAATACCTAAACAACGATTTGATTATCAAACAGTAGAAAAGGAAAGACTATACTACACTACACTACAGGATAATAGACTACATTTTACACTACCTTTCACTACTCAGATGGGCATGGTAAGTTTAAGCTCTCTGTGAACAATATTTAGTTTGTGGAAGATTCTTCAAAAGTTTGCTTTCTTCATAAATGATTTAAGATCTAGAGAAACAAAGAAAATCTTTACAGTTTTTTGTTTACTGGTACTACATACCAATGTTCATGAATTATGCTGTTTCTAATTTGGAATACATTTGACTTTACAGTTATTTGTCTTTTTGCAATATTTCTTCCAGCTGATCTTTCTCTTCCAGCAAACCAATCAAGACAGTACTGATGCACTGGGCAGTGCAGTGGTGCAGCGGTTAACGCTGTTGCCTCACAGCAAGAGGTTCTCCGGTTCAATTCTCAGCTGGGGTGCCTTCTGTGCAGAGTTTGCATGTTCTCCCTGTGTTTGTGTTGGTTTCCTCCAGGTACTCCGGTTTCCTCCCACATTCTAAAGACATGCTTCTGGAGCATTTCTCCCCAGGCCTCCACTGAAAACAGGATCTGTGGAACCTAGTCGGACTTTCCCGGTCAACAAATATTAAATAAAAAAAAAAAAAAAAAATGCAGGTACTCATTATTTAATATGACTATTTGCATGAGCTATTATCCATTGCCCATCCAACCTGATGCTCTACAATGCACTACCACTGACAAATTTACCTAACTCAAACTGCAAAGGAGACTAAAAACTAGCAAAGCAAGTAGACATTGGCCCGTAACCTCCTACTCTACCAAACCCACAAGGTCCTGCATTTTCTGTAGATGATGTCTACTAAAAACTCTCACCAAAGGGTATAAGAAGATGACAACATATATAATACATGCTGCCAGAAATTGCAGTCCTTACAGAACAGATGAGATATTAAATAGCTGTCATTGGTGTAAGTATATTTACTAGTATAATTATTTGCAAAACAGCCTTGGAATGGGCTCCTACCTGCAAAGGCAAAGGAGCAGCTGCAACTTGCATGTTTTATTCACTTCTTTATTTTGCTTTCAAAATGATTTATTTAAATAAACTATTTACATCTTGCTTGTTTTGCAGTCTTCATTTGTGGTGTGACTAACCTTCATCAGTAGCAATTAATTTTCACACACTTTATTCATTATCTTTTATCACAGACACATGGGTAACTCAGTACAGATGTTTACAAGCTTAGCACCCATAATTAAATTGAACAAAAAGTGGGAATGCTTAAAAACAATGACTTATCAACTTTAACATTACATCCTCCCCAAATACAATAAAATATTTAAGGCACCGTGCATACATTATTCCACTCTGCAATTTTGTTAGTAACCCTCAACCTCTAACATTTTCCCTTACCCCTAAAGATTACTCCAATCTAAAATACAGTTATGCTACAGATGAATTTACATTATCTCTAACATCATACATTTTCCCTAATAAATTCTTCAAATATTCCCTGTCTCATTATTAGCCCAGTGTCTAGATTCTAACTCAGAGTCACTGACCATTCTATTTTGTTTATCCTCAGCCATTTAATAACTATATACACTACTTACAGACGCACTAAAGTGGCAATCTCAACCTATATTTCAGACCTTCTTTTTCCCTTCTTATTTTTCTTGGATTGCTTCTGTCTGCAGTAACCAAGGAAGCCACTTGGACATAAAAGCTTGCCTATTTCCTGCTACCACCTTTGCCTCTCCCTCTCTCACTCTGTCTACTAGTGGTACAGCCTCTTCCACCTTTGGGCATTCTGCTTGATTCCACTTCTTTGTAGTTTCTGCCATTAGCATTACAATATTTACCAATTCCTGTATACTCTTATCCATGTCTTCTTCTTTACTTAGCCCTAGTAAGATGAGTCTTTCATCCAATTACATTTTCGTTCCAGCGAGCCTTTTAACATCCCTACCAAATCTTTTCTGTAATTATGAAAATTCTGACATCAGAAATATGCTTCCAGTCCCCCTTTCCTCTACTCCCACACCTCCAGAACCCTTGCCCTACTACTGGAAATATATTATACAGTCTTACAGAGATACATATGCTTCCCAGCAAATATCCCAAATTTTCTTAATACCACTGCTGTGTTAGACAATTGCAATAATACTGACTATTGTTTCTCATCTATTTCTCTATTCACTGGCCTATTCAATTCCTTTCTCAAACAAACTGTCTCAACTCATTTTTACCAAGTAGCTTTCTACAGAATTTAGATACCACTCCACGCTCTGTTACATTCTGCCCCCATAACTTCAGAGCCCATTTTACTAATACTTGCCTATGTTCTCTCTCAATTTTCAACCAATTAAGCCTTCGTAACACTTGCCTCATCACTTGAATATCTAAAAAGATCCTATTGGGAATTGCATATTTGGACGGTGCTTCTTCCCACATCATCACCCTCTCTCTTCTCAGCATTTGATCCAAATAATACATTTTATTTAATGTCTCCTCCATCTTGCAAAACATGGTTTTCCCCTGTGTCACCTACCCTACCACTAGATGGAAACAGATCTCCCCTCCATCCTCTCAGCTCCTTTTCTGAAAAATCCTACTAATCTCCTTCCCTACTAGATCCATCATAGGAGGAGTCAACTGTTCTGAGTCTTTACCAAAACTGCCTCCCATATACCCACCAAACCTAAACACAGATTTTTTTCACTTCTGTTTGCATTTTTTAATGTTGCTTTTTATGCCAACATATAAGTTGAATAAAAAGATCAATGTTGTATAGAAACAGGTAACCTTTTTCAGTCTGAAATCATAAGACAAACTTGTGTTGTGTTATATTAGCTTTTATTTTACTCTGAAGACAAAGCAAATGGTGACATAGCTTTATGTAAAAGTTGCACTTTGTCGATTTGCAAAGGACTTTGTGCCCTGCACCCCCCTCGGTTTCAAATGACAATAGCCCTCTACTGTTTCAATATATTCTTATTGATAAAACTTGCTGATAATCACACTTACCTTTTGTTTTCCCCAGCCTAATACCTTTTAGGAAAACTAGACAACAGAATCTCAGATACGCAAACCAGTAACACATTTCATATGCATATTGTGGTTATCAACTAGAAAAGAAAAAACTTCTAACAATATATTTTTTGTGAAATGAATGGCAAAAAGGCTGTATCCAATACTAAACATGAATCAGTCAGGTGACAATTTCTTAATTCCTTCATGAAGTATTACGTCAAATTTCACAGAGGAATATATCATGACTGTGTGCTACAAAATGCACTTAGCTGGTGTTTCTAGCTGCAAAGACACGTGGTATGATAGCTGTTATGGATAAACATTTTTTACTTTAATTCTACAAATGATATGTTGGGGGATGAAAATGTATATGAAAGGGTAGACATTAAATATATAGGAAATTTGATGAGATATGCACTATATGGTGAATGATTATATGTTAAACTTTCAGATCATAATGAAGTTGGCACAATATCTCACAGTCGAATCACCCACCATACCTATGTTCCAGGGACAACCTAAGGTGCATACAAATCCTAGGACACCCCCATTTAGGCCTATAGTGGCTGGGCAAGGCTAGGTAACTGAACCCTTTTCTGTCTTTATTGAAAAACATTTTAGACCGGTTCTGGATAGATCGGAAATTGTGTTGAGAGACACTAAACATTTTTTACAGGATCTGTATGGGTATGTGGAAAGGCATGACCAAATATGTGAATATATTTTAGTTACTATGGATGTGGTATCATTGTTTACAACAATACTTAATATGGAAGGAGTAGAATATTTATGTAGACATCTACGAGTGTTAGTGGATAAGTTAATAGAACTGATTTGTGATTTCATGGATGTTGTGTTTAATAACAATATATTTGTATTTGATAATTGTTATTACAAACAGAAGCACAGCGTAGCAATGGGGTGTGCTGTGTGAATAGCTATGCAAATGCAGTTATGGCACAATGGGAGTTGGAGGATGTGTGCAAGATGGAACTATATTTACAGAATGTTTTGTTTTATCGTTGTTTGGTAGATGACGTGTTTTTGTTGTGGGGTGGTAGTATAGAGGACATACAACAGTTTGTTCTGAAATTGCATGAATCTACTACATTTTTGAGATTCACGTATAAATGGTCATGCGAATCCATGGAATTTCTAGATGTATTAGTAAATAAAAGTTTGGATGGCAAACTGACTACTAGTCTGCATAGGAAGGAATGCTATAGAAACTCAATATTGCACAGGAAAAGCATGCACCCTAAAAGGGTATTTAACAACATAATAAAAGGGCAAGGTATGAGAGTATCCAGATTATATAATCTTGAACTGGATTACAAGGGTGGGTCTGATATACTTAGAGAGTCATTGATACACAGAGGTTATAAGGAAAATGAAGTGAATCTGATCTTGACAGAAGTTGATTCTGTGAGGCATGGGCAAGCTAAACCATATTTCTCTTCTACTCAAGACCTAGCTATAGCTACAGGAAGGAATGTGAAGCAATATGATTCTAAAGGTAGAGTTAAAGTCTCGATGGCATATACTAGCAATGTTAACCTGGTTAAACAAGTGTTCCAGAATAATTGGCACTTGTTGAAAATGGATGATAAGATTAGCAAGGTGGTGGGGGAAAGTCCTATATTTGGATATAGAAACTGTAGATCATTAAAAATGATATTATGCTACTCAGATAAAGGCAGACAATCAAACTTTCAACAATATGGAACATATCCTTGTGGTTCCTGCAATTTTTTGTGATTATGTAGATAATGATAATATCTTTATAATCCAGACTCTAACAAAAAGTTTACATTTAATGTAAAGGGCAACATGTATTACCAAGCATTTAGTGTATTCTGCACACTGTGAATGCTGTAAAAGGTTTTATGTTGGAAAGACTGATCGAACACTACAAGAACGTGTAAGGGAACATCTATACAGCATTAGGGTAGGTAATAACACAAATACACTTGCTAGATATGCTGCAGATAGTGATCGAGTACATCAATTTAAGTTTAAGGTTATACAGATAGTGCAGGTAGGACCTAGGATGGGTAACATTGAAAATAGAACTAGTGAAGCTGAACTTAAATGGATCCTTCGGCTGAGAGCTGATAAAGGATTGGGTTTAAATAGTACGGTTTCAATAAAACTTGTACTTGATAAAAGGAGATTACCAAGGTAGGATGGCCAGTCGGTTTGGTTCACTAAGTGAAGTACACTGTTTTTGATGCAACACATGTATTGAAATGATGCCATTTTCTTTTAAGAAGTGAAGCTAACAAAGAATAATTGAAAGCAATTAATATATGTAAATGAAGGAAGAAGAAGAACATGCTATTGGTGAATTTGAATTGTTTTAATGGATTATATGACTTTATAAAGCATGTGGTTGTGTGTTTTAATTTTATTACGGTCTGATGAAGCCAATGTGTACTTGGTGAAAGCGCTTACCGGCTTACAAGTATTTTATTAAAGATATATCGAACATCTACGAGTATTAGTGGATATTTTATGTGCTGTGTTTCCTGCTGCAATACAGTGTTTTGTTTTACGTCTTGTAGTTTGCACGAGTTTAATTGGGCAGGGTCATAAGTCATTTGAAATACATACAGCTGAAGTATATAAGAGACTAAAAAGAACATAAATAGTTGAAATATATATTGGTGGAAAAAAAAAAAAAAATATATATATATATATATATATATATATATATATATATATATATCTTTTACAAATGAAAAAAATATATTTTTCTGGTTAAATAGGTATGTTTTTTTTTACTTTTTGCATAATTAAAACATACTATGCATATATTCTGTACATTCTGTAGAGAGGTCAAATATCTACCTGGACAGATATGGGGAATGAAGAGACAACATAAACTATGCTTGTGTTTGTACATTTAGCTTACCTTCTGCATTGGAAGCTTTGTAAGTGGTCGATGAACCCACTGATAATGCAAATTCAGTATAATATAAGATAGAGTCACCTGGATGGCCTGTTATTTCAGGTATTTACAGTAAGGGGCCAATTCACTGATGACCCTTTTCAGAAGAAAACCCTACACTATGTTCATATGCCTCTCAACTGTAAAAAAAAATTTGCAGAACTGTTTCTAATTTTGTCGCATATTTTTGCCCTGTTCAAAAAATGCATGTCGATGAAAAACATTTTGTTCTACTATTTCTTTAGATGAAGTACAATATTATTTAAAATTTTCTTCTGATTTTGAGTCTTTGCCTCGCATTATTTTTATTTTTCTTCCTGATTCTTGAGCAAAAGTTGTGAGCTATGCATGTATATTAAGCAAATGCATAATTGCTAAGCACATAGTACAGTGGGGAAATGGTAAACGTAAGATAAGCTGCCAGACTTAGGTGATGGAATGCATTGTCACTCTGGCTGTTTACTCTTCTGATATGTACTGTGGCATTCAACAAAGTCAATAGATGCAAAACAAATGATAACATACTGTATTTAATCACACAGCAGATTAGCAGCCTAACTATGCTAGAAGAATTGTTACAGAATGTTTGGATAAGTTTAGCTGATTGTCTCAGTGGTGGTTGCTGTTTATATAATGCAGCTAAGAACACATCAACAGAAAAGAAAGCCAAATAGTACAGAGGACTCAATAAAATAAAGAGGGGTTCCATTCAAAATTACACCAACAACCCTAAAATGAGAAGTAAAAGCATTGAGCTGTCTGGGAAATATGCTGCCTGGCAAATAACAGTAGCAATGGTCAAACTCCCAGCTTGTAATTCCTGCCTAAAATTTACCAGTTGGATAAAACACGTGAAAAATATACATTACACTGGAAAAATACAAAAAATATTCGGTGGGTATTAATCTATTATTTTTATAGGAAAAAAACATGTTCAGCTGACTCAATAAGTGAGTCACTATTACCCTTCAGCCCAACAAATGCTTCAGGAAACATGTAATGAAGATGAATGCATGGAAAAAATGTGAAATACTGCAGAACTTTGACAGCAATTTATACAAAATATTGGTCCCCCCCAAAATGCCATCAGAATCAATTTACAATGTGAAGGTATAAGAATCACTTCTATTAACAGCACTGATCCAGTTATTGATAGCAACTTCAAGCATTACACTTCTTCTTCTTTTCCCGGTTAGGGGTCGCCACAGCAGATCACCTTGTCCGCTCATGATTGGCAGTGGAGTTTTACGGTGTCAAGTTGCCAGCCCGGCACCCAACCTTCCACAGAAGGCACACACATGCCCATACTCACACCTCGGGCCAATTTAGAGTGTCCAATCCACCTGCAGCATGTCTTTGGGATGTGGGAGGAAACTGGAGCACCTGGAGGAAATCCACACGACCACAGGAAGGACATGCAGACTCCGCACAGAAGGCACCCCAGCCGAGGATCAAACCGGAGAACCTCTTGCTGTGAGGCGGCAATGCTAACCACTGCACCACCGTGGCTGCCCTAACATCAAGCATTACACTATACATTAAAAAAATATTATTACAGGGATTTCAGCTTCAGGCATTCTATCGCAATGGCATAGCACATCACAAACCAATATTTAATTGGAACACATTACCTCTGTATATCAAGTGAGAGCTAAGCTCTGACTTTAAAGCACTGAAAAGGGAAAAGGATATAATAAACAACTAAGTAAACATATCCAACATAAAAAAGAAGATATAGTTATCCACTACAAAGTAACTAAAGAATGCACATACTGTAGCAATGTCAGTTGCTACAGGGCAGAATTAGTCAAAATTTGCATTACTTGAAAAATAACTAAAATAATAATTAAAGCTGGAATGTTCAATGCTGAAGAGATCTACAAAATGCAAAGCAGATTTACAATAATGCGTGAAACACAACAGCAGAGATTAAAATTCCACAGGGAACAAAGTAGTAATGGTACAGAGGATTATGAAGAAACATGATGCTTTTGGTGGGGTTGCACATTACATCAACAAAGATTTCACAAAGTGGGACGGTAGGTGCAAGTGTTTGGTCTTAGTCCAAGTCAATGAAATACATTTTCAGTTCCTATACTGTCCCTTTAGTCCATGGGCAACCACCAATATACTCCACAGTGAAATAAATGTAGAGCCCCAAAACACCTGACCACACCCAAACACAAATACCAGCCAGAACAATGGTCTTCTAATCTACATGTTGTACCACCACATATCCTACTACCATGTCATACTACCACAGGTCGTACTACCACATGTCATACTACCATGTCGTACAACCACATGTCATACTACCACATCATACAACCACATGTACTACCACATGTCATACCACCACATGTCATACTAACCATGTCATACTATCACAGGTCGTACTATCACATGTCATACAACCATGTCATACAACCACATATATTACTACATGTCATGCTACCATGTCATGCAACCACATGTCATACTACCATTTCAAGATTTCTAAGTGAGTGCTTAGCACAGCCACCCTACCCCCCCCCCCCCACACACACACACACACACTCACACAAAAGCATGCTCACATGCACTTACAAATATTAAAAGACAGAAGCTGGAGTGGAGAGGTTGGCCAAGGAGGTGAGATTAAGCTTGTACCACAAGCTGGTGAATCTAACATCCCTCTGCTTACACACCTCAGTCAGTAAAACCTAAATTAGCTACATGTACAAATGTATGTTTTGTAGCGCTTTTCTGCTCAAGGCTCCACTGAAAAGGTATTTTGCCTAGTTGGACTTTCCCGGTAATAAAATAAATAAATAGATTAATTAATTAATAAAAGTAAACAGTGTGCAAAAATCTGTGTTTGTGTGCAAATGCAAAACATAAATACATAAAACATTGCATAGCGGGTATAAAAATAGGATTCAGGAATAACAATGTATATAAAAAAGTGCATTGTTTTTGAAAAAAAGTCAGTTTGGGAACAGGAAACATATATATAACATCTGTGATACACACAAAATAGCTTTCTTTCTTGTTACACTAATTGTTACTAACAATCAATATATATTTAAGGCCATCAACCAGGACTGGAAATAATATATTTGCCAGTCTGTAATCTTTGCTGTTTTCATCAATCTTGCTTTTTCATTTTTATCACATTTCCTTTAGTCTTCATTCTTTTATTAACTTGCCTTTTTATTTACCCAGAAAAGAGAGATTCCCCAGTTCTATTCTGGCATAATGCACAAGAAGTTCTCTCACCATCTTTGTTAAAGAAATCTTGAGAAAGTCAAAAATAATGTGGGGACAAAAGCCCAAAATCTGGCACAGTTTTTAAATACTACTCTAACCAGAGGTGTAGCTAGGATTGGGTGAAGAGACAGCCACCCCAAGCAAAAGGGTTGGGGGTGGTTGGCCAATGCCAATCAGGCAGTAGTGCAGTTCTGGCATTCAGAAATGAATACCAACCCATTATTTATAGTCAGGGATGAAGAGTTCAGTGTTCCATGGATGGTATAGTGTAGCACTGGTATGCAGAAATGAATGCTGATACTGCATTTGTGGGCAGGGCTGAAGCTTTTTCATCCTCGATGTGTGTATGGTATTTAGTTGTAAAAAGCCACTTGTTACATTTGTAGCAAGCAGCTTGCTACAGTTTTCAAAGAAGAACTTTTTATTGGTTAAGTCTAGGAGGACTTTCTTTTTGGTCCTCTACTTAAAGTAAGAGGTGTACAAGACCAGGGAACTGCACAGGGCTACAGTACTTCACTTGAAAGTTAATAGAACAATGGCTTTGGCATCAAAATGAATTTTCTGAACTATAAGATGCATGAAACCTTAATGTTTGGCATTACTAACAAACTATAATCTTCAGTGATTAGC
Organism: Protopterus annectens; assembly: GCF_019279795.1. Classification (NCBI taxonomy): domain Eukaryota; kingdom Metazoa; phylum Chordata; order Ceratodontiformes; family Protopteridae; genus Protopterus; species Protopterus annectens. The sequence continues at coordinate 560,638,955 of NC_056741.1, read as the reverse complement.
CAAATAATATAAACTTTTATGAGGGACAGGGAAAAATATGATGCAAAATCAGGGACAATTGATAAGTAAAGGTTGGTCTAGGGTTGATTTCAGACTACATTTCTGTGCCACACACAGAATGTACCCTTAACATGTCTCTAACTTTCTAAGTTCCTCATTTTCTTCTTTGCATGAAAATGAATTCAGTATTGTTAACTATCTGGTTTACTCAGTTATTTAACTTGCACTTAGTAGCTTCCTGACTGTCCTTGTCACATTGACCCCAGAGGTGACACATCATGACTTGTCTCCTTTTAACAATAGCAGCAACCCACACAAAAGTGCTGACCTAAGTACTGTGCACATGGCTTGTTGTTGTGTCTTTCGGCTTTTCCCAGTTAGGGGTCGCCGTAGCGGAACTCCGGTCCGCTAATGATTGGCAGCAGATTTTTACGTGCCGAGTTGCCAGCTCTGACGCACAGCCTTCAATAAAAGTATGTCCATTCACGCATGTCTCCACACAGAAGACGCTCTAGCTGAGAATCGAACAGGACAACATCTTACTGCTACCGCAGCACCACCACCGCAGCGTAAGTACTGTGCACATGGCACAGAATGGAAATTCATATTCACCTAGACTCAAGCAGAGATACTGGGCTTACAATGAGACAAGTAGATGCAAGGTACATGCATGTAGTGTAATAATAACAAAAATGTAGCACAGTGATCGACAAGAAGCTGCTGTTATTATTGTCTCTGTGGAATCTCATTTACGGACAGCATAGATTAATTACTGCAGTATTCTGCATGGGACACACCTATATATATATTTTTTTTGCTGTCAGCCATAGCCCTAAACACCAAGTTACCAAGTTTCTGTACTACACCACAGGTCCACAAGCTTATGATGAGGCAATGTCAGGACATAAGTGTAAGTAAGGAAGAGAGGATGATAGGGACATAGCTATCAATGCAAAGGTACCATATTCAGTCTGGACATTAGAAAGATCTCACTTTAAGAATGAGTAGTGGACAAAAGGAACAGTTTGCCAGTAGGATTCATGAAGTGTAAGATGACTGGTGCATTCTGAATTACATTGCTTGAGACTGGTAGAGGATTAGGAAAAGGGAAACAGAACAGGGTAGCTTTATAAATGACAGTGTACAAAAAAGTGTAGATTAGATGGACACATACTTTTCTGCCTTCACTATTATTTAATTCAGTGTTATGTAATGGCAGTATATGGTCGGTATTACAGGTAATGCTATGAAAATGCACTTTTTAAATGAGGTCACTGCAGGGCTATTACCTCTATTCATAAAGTATGGCTACATTGGAGCTGATTTCCACTAAACAAAGGCGTGGTAAGAGGTGATGTCCTTTTGGGGGCAGCAACCCCCCCTCCAAAAAAAATCATCTTTGATTTTTTTTAAATTCACAAGAAATTTGAACTCCCACCTATCATGATCATGCTATGGGGGAGTCAGATTCCAAAAGACTTGATCTCAGTGTAAGTGACCTTACTCAGGTATAAGTGCTATGTGTAATGCAAGCTTATACTTGGACATACCTCTTAACCTGTTAACATTGAAAAGAGTGTAAAATCTGTAGACTTTAATGAACAGTATTGCAAAATACATAAGGTCATTTATTTTTGCTTCTGAAAAATGGAGATGTAAAATGTCTGTCTTCTTTCTTTAAATTATTGTTGCTAATTTTACGTTGGTCATTTCTTTGTAGTAGATCACTTCAAAAATAATGTGTGATGAGAAGGATTCAGAAAATTGCATGAAGATATAAATCAAACCTGAAATTAGGAACATAGCTCTAAAACATCACTTACAAGGGTAAATTAAGTTAGAAAACAGAAAAAATCCTCCAAAACAGTGACAGCTGAGAGGTTTGCACTGGGTCCAGATTCCAAAAGAATTGATCTCAGTGTGTAAGCAACTTGCTCTAGATTACTTTATATCAAGATGGTAGAGGTTTCATGGATAACACTGCAGATGAGACTGTAAATACACCAAGGGTAAATCAATTCACTGTACAAGTATATTAAACTCATTTGGGTAGATGTAGTTTGCCTGTTAAGTAGAAAGTGTATCTTATCTTTTTGGTAGTTACATGGACAGACCTACTAGTCCAAGTAGTCTATCAATGTCTATCTTTGTTCCTAAGTAGTAGAGCAGGACAACAGACAGATATCCATGTGATCAGACTGAATTAGGGTATCAAATACCTGTCTCTGAAACTAGAGCGAGTGTTACATATTTGTAATGGAAACATTTCATAACTTGGTAAGATGGTACACTTGAAAAGAAGCCCACTGCTTCACAATTTTTCCTACCAACCTCCTAGATACTGTATCACAAATACCTTTTCTGTAGCACAAGCATAGTGTTTCTATAGCATAAAATAACTTGCAGACATATACTCCCCTTTCATCATCCAACATTTTTAGCCTGGACTTAATTATAAAATAAACACTCATACTGTTTCCATCTACATTAAATCTCATGCTCTTCACAGCTGCTTATCTCCACATGCATAAATACAGCTGTTGGATGCATCATCACTAACACATCTATAATATTTCCTCTTTTAGATTCTCACGACTTGCGTACTGATTTAGGATACAGAATGAATTGCCTTTTCTTCCTGTTCCTAGCTCCAGTTCCTAAATAATTGTGTGCCTGAACATTAGTGCCTCCTGTTTCCTCCATTTGTATGATCTCATACCCTTCAGCCTTCATTCCATTTTTGCTGAAACATATAACCTCTTAAAACTTCCTCTTCTTACCTTATCACTACAGATTTTACATTCCTCTTAGTGGGAAGGGAAACTTTCATATCCTTTGTCCACATTTGCACTCATTTCTCTGACCTACTTTTTTTGAAAGAAAGAGATTCAGCTCTCTCCCTCCGCATTCTTTATTCTCCACACCGTTCACTTTTGGCAAGTGCTACTATGAAAGGCAAACTCTTCCCTTTCTCTCCATGAATGTACTTTGCATGCATAGCCTGCACTCCTTAAGCTCTGTAAAAAGAACCTTAAATAAATCGTTATTACCTCTATTTGAAAGCTAAGCTTTATACCAAATCTTTTGTGCTTAGCTGGTATGACGTCAGTCTCAGTCAATGCCAAGGCATTATTTTAATGAGCTTTAGTGTACATTATTTTTAAACAAAGCCAGCTATAACTGATGAAATGTTAAAACAGAAAACAACAAAAAGGGACACATTGAGCGAACTGATTTACTTAGAGTTGGTGTACAAGCAATGCCAGACTAACTAATCAAAGAGTTAAGGCAGACACAAGTGTTCGACTTTCTCTTTCTATCTCAGTCTCTCTCTCTCTCTCTTCCTTTGTTCTTAATTCCCAGTTTTCATTAACAAGTTGAAAAAGTCAAACTTCTTGTACCCATCTCCTCATTGCTTCATTTTCTCCATTCTTTCCTTGTTAAGACAGAAAACCCCCTCACACCTTTAGGAAAGGAAAAGCAAAGCACAAAGCTAGTGACAGCATGACCACCTGGGGGAGGGGATGTATGGAGTTGAGTCTAGGACAGCCTTTGAGAAGTACAATCACCAATTTACTCTTACATGAATTTCTTATTAAGTTGATTTTATTGAACCGAAAGCAGAGTTTAATGATTTTGTAAGGGGTGTTCCAAATCAGTACTGTATGTATATTCTTTTAGTAGCAGCAGGTCTGGGGTTTCCATCTTTTCAGGTATACAAAGTTGTACTTATAACAGTGCAGTGGGTTTAGCCAAATGACAAACTCTCTTGGAAGCAGATTACATAAGATTTGCTGCAGAAGCTGAATGACTTTACTGAGATCTGTATGGTTTGCAACAGGAAATAATTTAACTAAGCTGGTGATAATGGGAGGTTTATGTGTAATGAGGTGCACTTTAGAGATTGTTTTCCAACCTTTTAATCTACAAATATAATGCAGTCTATGTCACCGTACTTGTGATGAATATTTCAGTTTATAGATTATAACTTGGATTAATGTTGCATTACTTTTGTTTTGTCATGTGAATCAGGACCTACATCATATGCTGCAAAGCAGGCAATCACTGAGCTTGTATTATGGCATCTTTCTGTGACTTTGCCCCAGCCCATACATTAATGGTACTGGAGATGCAAAGCTCTCCAGGGTTATCTATCCTAGTACCACTGACAGGAGACTCACAATCTGCTGCTGATGACTGATGAAATAAACAAAAAAAACATTTTTAATTTGTGAGTGAGTTTGTGGGAGTCTAAAAGTTTCCATCTGTAAAAAAAGAAAGAAGCCATTGCCTTGTGTTGCACATTCACCAAAGCCTCCCACTGCAGTCCAACCACAAAATGCCCTTCTCCACACAGAAGCACTTCTGTGTTCCACTGTCAGCTATAAAATAAGCCAACCATGTAGAGTACATTTCAAATGGAGTTGCTGATTTTATTTTGTTAATGGACATTTCTTATTATTTTAAGCTCACATTTTCATCATGGCATCTACTGAGTCTCAGCTGGACTACACAGTGGCTCCGTGGTGGATAGTATGGAACTTCACTGGTTAAGATCACTGCCTCACAGCTCCAGGGATCAGTCCTGATTTTCATTTGCTAGCTATATGGAGTTTGCATATTCACCCCACACCTTTCCAAATGCATTGGTCTCCATTCATCTCATTGGTTGCATGGCTGCTCTACAGCATCATATTTCACATTTCTCTTGTTCTAATAGGCCATGTTGTGGCTGAAAGGTTCCATGATGACCAGTTCACTTACCCTGTTTATAAATTAATAAATTAATTAAAACAAATTAAAACAATGTCACTGATTCATAGGTTCATAGGTGTGTACTAGGCTAATAGCCCTGGGGCCTTTACAAGCCTAGCCATAGGATTACCCTGGCATAGTGCCACCCAACCTTAGTTCCCAGTGCCACTGTCAAGTAGAGCCTCTGGAGTTATCCCCGGGGTGAATTTTCTGTTTCACAGCCACTCATCAAGATTTCTCTTGAAGAGGGTTAGCGAGGTGCTCTGCTTGACATGTATAGGAAGTCTGTTCCATAGCATGGGCAGTCTCTGGGTTATGAACCTGTCCCTCCAGCATGTTCTGTTAATTGTGGTAATGAGGTTGAGGTCTCTGGAGTGTGTGGTGTGGAGGGATTGGGATTTGTTTAGATGCAGCATTTCTAACAGAGCTGGGTCAGACATGGCTTTGTAAGTCAAGCAAAGATTGCCTCTAAGTAGGTGATATGAGACAGAGAATAGTTGGAGTTTTTTGAGTCTGTCCATATAGGACAAGTGTTTAAGGCCTAGGATCCTTTTTGTGAGGTACTTTTGTGGCCTCTCCAGTTGTTGCAGGGGTCTAGTGAGGTGCATGCCAAATGGGACATTGTACTCAATGATTGGCCTAATGAGGGAAAAGTAGTGGGAGACAATGACCTCTTTCTTCCTGGATGCAAAACCCTTAATAATGAGATGTGCCACATAGAAGTACTTTCTGACCACAGTGGCAATATGGTGATCAAAAGATAGGTTGCTGTCAACCTGTGTTCCCAGATCTCTTACAACACCTTCTGTGTTCAGTGGACTACAATCAATGTGGTAATTCATGGGAACTGGGTTTTTCCCAAAGGGGATGATGACACATTTTTTTGGCATTGAGCTCAAGGGCATATTTTGATACCAGTCATTGGTCTGAGTGAGGCCATTCTGTAGGATATCAACATCACTTGGGGAGTTAATATTAACTCCCAACTTGCAATCGTCTGCAAACTTTGTCAGCCAGAGTCCCTTCATGTTGGTCTGGACTTCAGAGAAGTAGATACCAAACAGGAGAGGACCCAGGACTGAACCCTGTGGGACTCCACTCATGACTAGTCAGCGGTCTGACTTAGTGTCAGCTACTTTCACACTGTGGGTTCTATCTGTGAGCCAGTTTGCAACCCACCTAGTGATATAGGGGTTTATGCCAAGCTTAGTGAGTCTTTCTTTGATTCCTGAGTGGGAAATTGTATCAAAAGCCTTGGCCAGATCAAGGTAGGCTGTATGAACCACCTTGCCTTCATCCACAGCTCTGGTGACTGACTCAAAGAAGTCAACCAATAAAGGTAGGCTGTATGAACCATGTTGCCTTCATCCACAGCTCTGGTGACTGACTCAAAGAAGTCAACCAAGTTGAGCAGGCATGATCTACCCTTCACAAAACCAAACTGTGTGGGATACAGAGTTTATTAGGTCCATGATGATGCATTTCAATGCTTTCCATATCAGACTCATCAGGCTGATGGGGCGATAGTTCCCAGGGTCTGTAGTCACTCCTCCTTTGTGGAGAGGGATGACTGTAGCAGTGCACCATTTGGTAGGGACAAAGCCTGAGGTGAGGCTGTGATTGAACAGGGCACACTGGTGAGGTGCCAGTTCACTCTGTAGTTCATGTAGAACACAACCAGGGAATTTGTCAGGTCCCATAGAAACTGTTTTCTTGGCCTTGGACAGTGCTGCAAATAAGAGGATAGAAAACCATATCAGATACTATCAAAGTAAACAATGATCCCCGGGGTAAATTTTCTGTTTCCCATCCACCCGTCAAGGTTTCTCTTGAACAGTGCTAGTGAAGAGCTCTGCCTAATGTATATTGGAATCTTGTTCCAAAGCATGGGGAGTCTCTGGGTCAGGAATCTATCCCTCCAGCATGTCCTATTTATTGTTGTGGTAAGGTTTCTATCCCTAGAGCGTGTGGGTCTCAGGGATTTGTTTTTTTAGGTGGAGCATATCCATCAATTCCGGGTTAGACATGGCCTTGTATGTCAAGCAGAGATCACCTCTGAGTAAGCGGTATGCAACCGAGTACAGCTGGACTTTCTTTAGTCGGGCTGTACAGGTCATCTGTTTGAGGCCAGTAATCCTCTTGGTGAGGTACTTTTGTGGTCTTTCCAGCTGTTGCAGGTGTCTTGTAAGGTACATTCCAAATGGGGCATTGTATTCTATAAGGGGTCTAATAAGTGATGAGTAGAGAGGCACAATAACCTCCTTTGTTCTGGATGAAAACCCTTTTAAGATTAGGTGGGCCAGGCAGAAGGATTTTCTAACCACCTTGGCGATATGATTATCAAAAGGAGAGATTGCTATCTACTTGGGTCCCCAGATCCCTTATTACTTTTTCTGTATTTAGGGGACTACCACCTATGTGGTAGTTCACTGGTACTTTGTTTTTTCCAAAGGGGACGGCTATGCACTTTTTGGCATTCAGCTTGAGGCCATGATTTTGACAGCAGGTATCCGTCTCAGTGAGGCTCTTCTGGAGGGTGTCTGTATCAGTTGGATAATCAGTTATGGCCCCTAGTTTGCAGTCGTCTGCAAACTTGATCAGCCAAAGTCCTCCTGTGCTTTCCTGTACCTCTGAGAAGTATATACCGAACAGGAGCAGTCCTAGGACTGAGCCTGCAACTCTCACCGTGTGGGTTCTGTCCATGAGCCAGTTTGCAAACCATCTCATGATATAGGGGCTAATGTTCAGGTTGGTGAGTTTGTCTATAATACCAGAATGGGAAATGGTGTCAAAAGCCTTTGCAAGGTCTAGGTAGGCTGTGTGGACCTCCTTACCCTCATCTAATGCCATGGTAAATGTCTCAAAGAAGTCCACCAGGTTTAGGAGGCATGATCTGTCCTTGACAAAGCCAAACTGGGTGGGGTCCAAAGTTTGGAGGTTCCCAATGTCTCTGTTAATGAGTTCCATGATGATGTGCTCCATAGCCTTGCAGACCAGGCTAGTCAGGCTTATAGGGCGACAGTTCCCAGGGTCTGTTGTGGCGCCACCTTTGTGGAGTGGGATAACTGTTGCTGTGCACCACTCTGTAGGTATGTAGCCTGTAGAGAGACTGAGTTTGAACAGTGTGTTTAGGTGAGGGGTTAGTTAATTTTGGAGCACTTGTAAGAAACAGGCTGGGACATCGTTCGGTCCCATTGAGGCTGTGTTTTTGGCTTTGGATAAGGCTGTTTTAACCTGTGTGTTGGTGATTTCTGGGGCCTTACATTCTTCTGGTATGGTTATGGGCCGTTTAAGGGGTGAGAGGGCTGTGAAGTTTGCACTGAACCTGTCTGCCAAAATGTTGGCAATATCAGTTGGTTCAGTGTATTTTGTGCCATTCTGCACCACCTCAGAGCAGATCTGAGAGTTTCCACTTAGGTTCTTGACATAGCTAAAGAATGCTTTGTGGTTATCTTTGGAGTCCTTGGCAATTTTTCTTTCAAAGCTAGCCTTGGATGATTTAATGAGAGATCATAGTTTCTTGCTGTTACTGATCAGGGATGCCTTTCCTTCTAGGGATTTTGCTCTTATCTGTATTAGTTTCCTCCTTCTATTGTAGAGCCTGTTTATGGCAGGGGTCCACCAGACTGGTTTCCTTTTCTCGGTGGAGTGAGGCTTGGTTTTACTTGGGATAGCATAATCCATGCATTCCTGCAGATGATCATAGAGTGCCTTTGTATAGGTTTCAGCAGCTTGGACAGCATTATCCATTGGTGTGGGGGCTGTGAACCTTTCCACCTTGGTCTTAAGCAATGTGAAGTTTGCTTTTGAAAAGTTTTTCATGGTGGTTTCCTTGATTGGGGTTGGGGGTGGAATGTGAATATCCAGAGTGATTAGTCTATGGTCTGATCTAACCAGCAAGGGGTTGAAGTCAGATGTGGAACACCGGTCGCCCATGTTGGTGATGACCAGGTCCAATATGTTGTTCCCTCTGGTGGGGGTGTTGACCAGTTGATCCAGGGCATTCGAGTTTATAAATTCTAGGAAGCGTTGGGCAAGGAAGTTAGTTCTTTAGTAGCTCTCTCAGTTAATGTTTGGGTAGTTGAAATCACCCAGTATTAGGGTGTTTGGTAGGACCTTCATATTTCCCAGTGTCTCCAGAAATGCGGAATGGGGGTCATGGGTCATGTTGGGTGATCTGTAGCAAGCTACAATTTGGATTGCAGTTTTGCCCATTGTTAGTTGCACTTGGATGATCTCTGATGCACCGTGCTGTGCCACTAACCTAGAGGTGTGAGTATCTTTGATGAATATGGATACACCCCTGCCTTTTGTGTTTTGGTCCGGGTTTTGTGGCTGAAAGGTATGGTATGAGTTATAGCCTGGTAGTGCTGGGGTGCTGTCTGGAGCCTTAAACCAGGTTTCTGTTACTGCATAGATATCAATGTTCTCCATACTGAGGAGTGCCTCGAGTGCATGCATTTTCAGGCTTAGACTCCTGGCATTGAGTAGCATTACCCTCAGTTTTTGATTACTTGTGCTATTTACGGTGGTGGGTTTGTCTTTTGAGCCTTGCCTAAAAAAGGCACTATGGGGGTGGCAAGAGCCTTTGCCAGTATTTGAAAGCCTAAGGGTGACAGATGTAAGCCATCTCTTGTGAAACAACGTGCCTTGCCGAGCATGTCATCCTAGACAGATAGATACTGGATCCCCTTTGAATGACACCAGAAGCATAGCCAATTGTTGAAGTTGATCATTTTTTCTTTATACCGTGGCATCATTCTTGGTGAGGGTAGGATGCTACTCAGTGTCAGGGTCATACCTGCCTGGGCTACATGATCAGAGAGCTCTTCCATGTCTCTTTTCATGTAGTCCAGGGAGGTATGTCTCAGGTCATTCACACCAACATGTACAATGACAGAGTCATATTTGTACTTGTTCTGGAGTGACCTGAGTGCTTGTGTTATGTGACAGATCCTGGCACCTGACAGGCATCTAATTGTAACATTCTCCTAGTCCAGCCTAGTTAGTGGGACATCAGTGTGCCTGACTATAGAGTTGCCTATCACTAGTGTGTTGGGTATGTTATTTTGCCTTAAGGGCTGTGATTGCATGGCACACTGATTATGTGAAGTATGTGTTTCATGGTTGGTGATGGGTTGTGGAGGTTGCTTGGATGTCTGCTTTAGAGGTCTCTGTTGCTTTTGCAGATTTTTATTTAGAGCCTTTATTTTAAAGTTCAGGAACAAATAAATGCAATTTCAGTGTAAAATGAGCATTCTGAGAAGAAATAAATTCCTGAAAATGAGCATTTAGGCGGAAATAGCAATAAGCAACAAGAAAAACAAAAAATTGGTACTTAAACACTCCAAAGACTCTCCTTTTGTCTCTCTGGTGTTGTAGGTCTCTGCAGGACACCTGGGCAGGATCTGCTGAGCTTATACAAAGACAAAAACTGTGCAAATGCGGTTTTTATATTAGAAACACTAAAGAGATAGAAATTAGCCCAACATGGCCAATAAAACTACAGTTTCTGGGCAGAAACAACTCCTCCAAGGGCAGGTAGGCTGTTCAGAGCTCTCCACTCTCACTGGTGAACAAAGAAACTTCCTTTTTGCCCAAGTAAGGTATGGCCAAACACAGAAGCTTAAACACAGTCCAGGTATCAACAGATATCTGAAACTGGACTTTTCTAGCTTAGTACGACAGGAAAATAGCAAGATTTTTTTGTTTTTTTTTCAAGAAAATAGTAGAAACAAATACAAAATCATATTTATAGTGCAGTAATGGCTGTCACACTTGAGTGGGAAGTCAGTAAAAGTTAAAAATACAATTTACAACAAAAACAAATTTTAAAGTGCAGGCACAAATAAATGCAATTTCAGTGTAAAATGAGCATTCTGAGAAGCAATAAATGCCAGAAAATGAGCATTTAGGCGGAAATAGCAATAAGCAACAAGAAAAAACAAAAAAAATGGTACTTAAACACTCCACAGTCTCTCCTTTTATCTCTCTGGCATTGTAGGTCTCTGCAGGACATCTGGGCAGGATCTGCTTAGCTTATACAAACACAAAAAACGCACAAATGCGGTTTTTATATCAGAAAGATTAAAGAGATAGAAATTTGCCCAAAATGGCCAATAAAACTACAGTTTCTGGGCAGAAACCACTCCTCCAAGGGCAGGTAGGCTGTTCAGAGCTCCCCCCTCTCACTGGTGAACAAAGAAACTTCCTTTTTGCCCAAGTAAGGTATGGTCAAACACAGAATCTTAAACAAAGTCCAGGTATCAGCAGGTATCTGAAACTGGACTTTTCTAGCTTAGTAAGATGGGGAAATAGCAAGATTTTTTCTGTTTTTTTTTTTTTTCAAGAAAATAGTAGAAACAAATGCAAAAAACACTTTTATAGTGCAGTAATGGCTGTCACACTTGAATGGAAAGCCAGTAACAGTTAAAAATACAATTTGCAACAAAAACAAATTTTAAAGTGCAGACACAAATACATGCACTTTCAGTGTAAAATGAGCATTCTGAGAAGCAATAAATGCCAGAAAATGAGCAATTAGGCGGAAAAAGCAATAAGCAACAAGAAAAAACAAAAAAGTACTTAAACACTCCACAGTCTCTCCTTTTGTCTCTCTGGCATTGTAGGTCTCTGCAGGACACATGGGCAGGATCTGCTGAGCTTATACAAACACAAAAACCGCACAAATGCGTTTTTTATATCAGAAAGATTAAAGAGATAGAAATTTGCCCAAAATGGCCAATAAAACTACAGTTTCTGGGCATAAACCACTCCTCCAAGGGCAGGTAGGCTGTTCAGAGCTCTCCATTTTCACTGGTGAACAAAGAAACTTCCTTTTTGCCCAAGTAAGGTATGGTCAAATACAGAAGCTTAAATACAGTCTAGGTATCGGAAAGTATCTGAAACTGGACTTTTCTAGCTTAGTAAGATGGGAAAATAGCAAGATTTTTTTTGTTTTGTTTTTTTTCAAGAAAACAGTAGAAACAAATGCAAAAACACTTTTATATTGCAGTAATGGCTGTCACACTTGAGTGGAAAGCCAGTAACAGTTAAACATACAATTTGCAACAAAAACAAATTTTAAAGTGCAGGCACAAATACATGCACTTTCAGTGTAAAATGAGCGTTCTGAGAAGCAATAAATGCCAGAAAACGAGCGATTAGGCGGAAAAAGCTATAAGCAACAAGAAAAAACAAAAAAGTACTTAAACACTCCACAGTCTCTTCTTTTGTCTCCCTGGCATTGTAGGTCTCTGCAGAACACTTGGGCAGGATCTTCTGAGCTTATACAAATACAAAAACCGCACAAATGGGTTTTTTATATCAGAAAGATTAAAGAGATAGAAATTAGCCCAAAATGGCCAATAAAACTACAGTTTCTGGGCAGAAACCACTCCTCCAAGGGCAGGTAGGCTGCTCAGAGCTCCCGACTCTCACTGGTGAACAAAGAAACTTCCTTTTTGCCCAAGTAAGGTGTGGCCAAACACAGAAACTTAAACACAGTCCAGGTATCAGCAGGTATCTGAAACTGGACTTTTCTAGCTTAGTAAGACAGGAAAATAGCAAGATTTTTTTTTTTTTTTTTTTCAAGAAAACAATAGAAACAAATGCAAAAACGCTTTTATAGTGCAGTAATGACTGTCACACTTGATTGGGAAGCCAGTAACAGTTAAAAATACAATTTATAACAAAAAAATGAATTTTAAACTGCAGGCACAAATAAATGCAAGTGTAAAATGAGCATTCTGAGAAGCAATAAACACCAGAAAACGAGCGTTTAGGCGGAAATAGCAATAAGCAACCAGAAAAACCAAAAAAGGTACTTAAACACTCTAAAGTCTCTCCTTTTGTCTCTCTGCCATTGTAGGTCTCTGCAGGACACCTGGGCAGGATCTTCTGAGCTTATACAAATACAAAACTGTGCAAATGTGGTTTTTATATCAGAAAGATTAAAGGGATAGAAATTAGCCCAAAATGGCCAATAAAACTACAGTTTCTGGGCAGAAACCACTCCTCCAAAGGCAGGTAGGCTGTTCAGAGCTCCCCACTCTCACTGGTGAACAAAGAAACTTCCTTTTTGCCCAAGTAAGGTGTGGCCAAACACAGAAGCTTAAACATAGTCCAGGAATCAGCAGGTATCTTAAACTGGACTTTTCTAGCTTAGTAAGGCAGGAAAATAGCAAGATTTTTTTTGTTTTTTTGTTTTTTTTTTCAAGAAAACAGTTGAAACAAATGAAAAAACACTTTTATAGTGCAGTAATGACTGTCACACTTAAGTGGGAAGCCAGTAACAGGTAAAAATACCATTTACAACAAAAAACAAATTTTAAGGTGCAGGCCCAAATAAATGCAATTTCAGTGTAAAATGAGCGTTCTGAGAAGCAATAAATGCCAGGAAATTAGTGTTTAAGCGGAAATAGCAATAAGGAAAAAAATGGTACTTAAACACTCCAATTATGGATTCGGATTAAATATATCAAGATATCAATATAGCCCCATAATCAAACAACAAAAATAACAGACCACCTAATACTTATAAATAACTCTTATACTGTACCATTGTACATCTTATTTTGACTTTAGTACCCATCTGATCATTAATCCTGCAAATTCCATCTGCAAGCAATCTTGGAATCCTGAACTCCTGAATTAAACTACAAAACTGACAGAATGGTATTTTGCAGGTATAGATGCCTGTTTGAACTGATCACCATTTTGATTTTTCCCCAGCTTTTCTACTTTTAAATTTTCATTTTCTGATTAATTTAAAATGAAAAAGTAAACAGTAGAAAAGCCAAGGCCTAACTGTTTGGAGTTACCCAGTCAGTCCACATGCCCACTAATACAGCCATCACAGCTAAAAATAGTCATACAACACTTCAGAGAGTCATTAACTTGCAAAGAGGTTTAAAACTAGAACATAATAATGCTGCTGCTGCAGAATATTGGACAATATATTTAAAAGAGTGAATGTCTGATGCAGATCAGGACAGGTGGCATCCTTAACATGAACATGAAACTTTGAGGTATAATTGTGTCTGATTATAGGTATTTACACGTGAACCCCACACTGTTATATAAGCACTTGCTTAAGGGTTTTTCAGTACAAGCCTCTGACTGTACACAGATGCCTGCTTTGGGGTACTACAGTACAAGGATCTGTGCTTGTACTTAGCTGCCTGCTCAGGGGGAGTACAATGCAAACTTCTGTGCTGTAATTAGGTACCTGTTTTGGGTACTTGATTATGGACTTCTGCACTGCACATAAGTATGCCTGTTTATGAGTTGTTGAACTTTAACCAGAAGAGAGGAATAATGAATTATATGTTAGTACAATAGAAATGTTGTGAAGCAGAGGAATTTTAGAAGGTAGTGGAGATAAAACAAGAGAAAAAAATGACTGCATAGAGGTTGGAGAGAAGTAGAGCCCAGTGCTGGGAAATAGTATTGTCTCAGAGATATGAACCTCTGTCTACACACATATGCCTCCTCAGGGATTTTTGAATATGAGGCATTGTGCTACACACAGATGCCTGCTCAGGTGTACTTGAATATGTACCTCTGGGATGTAGATAGATAGCAGCTCATAAACATGTGTATTTAAGCCTCTAAGTTGTACACAGATGCTTCCTCAGGAGTACTTGAATAATGGACCTTTGTAACATACATAGATACCAGCACTGGGATATTTGAATGTAAACCTCTATGTTGTATTTTCATACCTGCTCAGATATACTTGAACATTGACCACTACACAGTTCATAGGTACCTGCTTAGGAGTAACTGAACATTGTGATATGCTTAGTTATGTGCTCATGGGTATTTGCACAAAAGTGTCTACACTGTCCATAAATACCTACTTAAGGGTACACATTCTTGAGAGAGAAGACATGGATCCTTACTAAAGAAAGGAAATACCCTGGGTATACAGAAGCAAGACACCAGAAGGGAACAAGCTTTTCACTCTATTTTTATAGGATAATATACCATTGTGCTAATACCAGTAGACTTTAAAAGCAAGGTCACTAAATACTAACACTTTTAGATGGGCAAACAACTCCCACACATGCTAATAAAACAATATATGCTACATTCAGGTCATAGTTTACATTGTTTAGCTCATCTGGGAACATGACATTTCTTTTCTAATTGTTTGTAACAGGGGGAAAAAGACATTGGCCTTGCCACTAGACTGCATACTCAGAAAGGACACTTGTCAGCCTATTGTAGTTTTGCAATGCTGCTGCAATTCCAGATGATGTGACATTGAATTTGTACTGTTTTACATCCACTGCACAAAATGAAACTGTCTTTGGATTAAATTATGCGTTCCATGGGTGTTACACTGCCTGCCCAAGCAACAGAGACCTCCAAAGCAGAAATGCAAGTAACCTCCACCCCCCCCAACACAACCCAAATGACACATAGCCCACAAACTCAGTGTGCCACTCAACCACAGCCCATAAGGCATAACAACGTACCCTACACTCTAGTCATAGGTGACTCTATAGTCAGGCACACTGATATTCCACTCACCAGGCTAAACAAGGAGAAAGTTACTGTCAGCTGCCTGTTGGGTGCCAGGATCCGCCACATAATGCACACACTCAGGTCACTCCACAACAAGTACAAATATGACACTGTCATTGTCCATGTTGGTGTGAACTACATGCACTACATGAAAAGAAACATGGAGGAGCTCTCTGATCTTGTAGCCCAGGCAGGTATGACCCTAGCCCTGAGTAGCATCCTGCCATCACCCAGAATGATACCACAGTACAAGGACAAAATGATTGACTTCAACAATTGGCTAAGCTTCTGGTGTCATTCTAAGGGGATCCAGTATCTGTCTGCCTGGGATGACATGATCGACAGACCACGATGCTTTGCTAGAGATGGCCTGCACCTGTCATCTTTGGGATTCTGGATACTGGCTAAGGCTCTTGCCACCCCTATAGTGCCTTTCTTAGGCAAGGTTCAAATGACAAATTCACCACCATAATAGGTACAAGCAAGCAAAATCTGAGGGTAATGCGACTCAATGCTAGAAATGTAAACCTCAAAATGCACTCACTCAAGGCACTCAAAATGGAGAACATCTGTGCAGTGACAGAGAACTGGTTCAAGACTCCAGAGAGCACCCCTGCATTACCAGGCTATAATTAATACCACACCTTTCAGCCACCTAACCTGGACCAAAATACTAAAGGCGAAGGCATGTCCATATTCATTAAGGCTATCCACATGTCCAGGCTAGTTGCTCAGCATAATGCATCCGAGATTATCCAAGTGCAACTAACTCTGGGCAAGACCGCAATCCAAATTGTAACTTGCTACAGATCCCCTACCATGTCCCAAGATTCCTACTCCTCATTTCTTGATACACTGGAAAATATTAGGGTACAACCCAACACCCTAATAATGGGTGATTTCAACTACCCCACCATTAACTGGGAAAACTACTCATGTACTAACTCTTTTGCTCAACATTTTCTGGAATTCATAAATTCTAATGCCTTGGATCAACTTATCCACACCCCCACCAGGGGCAGCAATATCCTAGACCTGTGCATTACCATCATGAATGACCGTTGTTCCACACTAGAGATCAATTCCTCGTTGGTCAGATCCGACCACAAGCTAATACCCCTAGACATCCATATCCAGCCCCCCCACCCCCCATTAGGGAAACCACCGTAAAAGACTTCTCCAAAGCCAACTTCATGCTTCTTAAAACAGAAGTGGCAAACTTCACGACACCCATGCAGGCAGACAATGGAGGTACGACTGCTGAATCCTACACAAATGCACTTTATAAGCACTTACACGAGTGCATGGATCGTGCTATCCCTAACAGAAGCAAGATGCTATCCTCCAAAGAAAGGAAGCCAATCTGGTGGTCCCCGGCCATAAACAAACTCTACAACAGAAGAAAGAAACTGTTGCAAAAAAGAGTAAAATACCATGATTGGAGGAATTCCCTGGTCAGACTCAGTAAGAACCTGAGATCCCTCATAAAATCCTCCAAAACTAGTTACGAAAACAAAATCGCCACTGATTCTAAATACAACCAAAATGTATTCTATAGCTATGTCAAGAATCTCAATGGCAACACTCAGATCTGCTCTGAGTTACAGCACAATGGCACTAAATACACAGAACCAACTGATAATGCCAACATCCTGGCAGATAGGTTCATTGCTAACTTTACCCCCTCTCACCCCCTAAAGGGCCCATGCAAAATTCCTGTAATCACAACTGCACAGGTAAAAACCACACTCTCCAAAGCCAAGAACACAGCGTCCTTGGGACCTAACAACATCCCAGGCTGTGTTCTATACAAACTACAGAACAAACTGGCACCCCACCTAAGCACCATGTTCAATCATAGCTTCACCTTAGGCTTTGTGGCCACTGAAGGGTGCACAGTGATGGTTATCCCACTCCATAAAGGGTGAGCCACTATGGACCCTGGGAACTACCAACCCATTAGCCTGACGAGTCTGGTCTGCAAGGCCATGGAATGTATCATCATGGAACTCATAAACAAAGACATTGATAATCTCCAAACTCTGGAAACCACCCAGTTCGGGTTTGTAAAAGGCAGATTATGTCTCCTAAACCTGTTAGACTTCTTTGAAGCAGTCACCAAAGCTATAGATGAGGATAAGGTGGTTCACACAGCCTATCTAGATCTCTCCAAGGCTTTCAACACCAAGCCCCACTCTGGAATTTTAGATAAACTCACTAAACTAGGTATAAATCCATATGTCACTAGATGGGTTGCCAACTGGCTCACTGACAGAACCTACACTGTGAAAGTAGCAGACTCCAAATCCGACTTCAGACCAGTGACATGTGGAGTACCACAGGGTTCAGTCCTTCATCCTCTCCTGTTTAGTATCTACTTCTCTGAAGTACAGGCTAACATAGAAGGTGTTTGGTTAATGAAGTTTGCAGATGACTGCAAACTAGGAGCCACAATTGAAACTCCTAATGATGTGAACATCCTAAAAAAGGGCCTCACTGAGACAGATGCCTGGTGTCAAAGCCATGGCCTCAAGCTCAATGCCAAAAAGTGCATTGTCATCCCCTTTGGTCAAAACTCTGCACCCATGAACTACCACATAGGTGGTAGTCTTCTTAACACTGAAAGTGTGATAAGAGACCTTGGGACACAGGTGGACAGTAGTCTCTCCTTTGATAATCACATCACCACAGTCATCAGGAAATCCTTCTACATGGCACACCTCATCACAAAAGGTTTCTCATCCAGGAAAAAAGAGGTCATTGTTCCCCTCTACTCATCACTCATTAGACCCATTATAGAGTACAATGCCCCTTTTGGTATGTACCTCACAAGACATCTACAACAACTGGAAAGGTTGCAGAAATACTTCACAAAGAGGATTACCAGCCTCAAACAGATGCCCTACGCAGACCATCTAAAAAAACTCCAGCTTTACTCCATCACATATCGCCTACTCAGAGGCAATCTCAGACTAACATACAAAGCTATGTCAAACCCAGAGCTGTTGGACATGCGCCACTTAAAGAAATCCCAATCCCTCCGAGCTACACGCTCTAGGGACCTAAACCTTGTCACCACAATAAATAGAACATGCTGGAAGGATAGATTCCTGTCCCAGAGACTTCCCATATTCTGGAACAAACTACCTATCTTCAACAGTCACCAAAGCCATTGATGATCACTGCTCAACAGCTATGAACCTATCTATATCAAACAAAGCTCCTCATTAGCACTGTTCATGAAAAATCTTGATGAATGGATGGGAAATACAAAATTCACCCTGGGGATCACCTCTGTGGCTCTGCTCGACAGGGGCACAGGAAAATAATTTTCTTGGGTTGTTGAAAGCCAGGGTACCTTTTTGTCTAGGCTAATATAGGCCCTAGGGCAAATAGCCTAGTACCTACCTATGAACCTACATTTGTGAGCATTTTGTTTGTGAATCCTAGTTGCAATTCATGAAAGCAGCCTTGCTTACTTATCAACCTTATTATTGTATCTCCCATTAAACCTACAAGCCCTTAGGAATGCAGATTACTGCTTCATTATGTTGGGTTTCACTACAACGACTGAAACTTCTTGAAATATAGTTCAGTTTTCTGTTGCATGATTTCTTTGTTTCTTGTTTAACTTAAAATGAACACAGAAGAAAGACAACATTCAAGGCTTGCTTTCAGACATGGAACACAGAGATGGAAAGGCATCACAATAAATCAACATAATTCAGGCACCATAAAATTATCAGTACTTTTGCATTTACAAAAAAAAAACTATAGAAATATCAGATACTTGCATCAGTGTAATTTTAGCAATAGTTTTAATAATCCTTTCTTTTCAAATATTCCGCTTAGTTGCTTTCGTTGAGTAAAATATTTAAAACCCAGCAAAGAAAAACACAACTACACAGCTAATCAAGGACACTGATGGCAACACCATACCAAATGTAGCAGAGCAAAGCTACTTCTGCATGCTATTAGATCCCTCCCATACAATAAGTAAACTTACACATATAGTAATAACTAAAAATCTTACTCTATTAAAGCTTTCTTACAAAATATCACCTATACTATCCCCCATTATAGGAAAGGCATTAGCTAAAATGTTCTTATCTCAAAGCTAGAATCTGATCTTCCTTTTTTATCACTTCTATCTGGATATAATTCTAACAAACTACATATGGCAGTGAACAAAATATGTAGATTTACATTACTGACGCCATCATACACACACTGCTGTGATCTACTTAAGGAGCTACACTGGTTACCAATTTAAAGAAGGGCAATCTATCTATAGTTTATTCCTGTTCAGGATTATAGTATCATAATAATAACCATAATACCAACAATAACAATAATAACAATAATCATACACATTTGTTAACCAGACAGGCCCACTGAAGACACAGTCTCTTTTCAAGGTCTCACAGTAGGCATGTGAGGGCCAAGGGAACCCTGTTCCATAGAAACTATAGCTCACATTTTTAACCCAATCTGTGCCAACTGTCACGACAAATTATCCCAATGCATCCCAGTAATAACCAAACTCCTTATCATTTCTCAATCCTACTCTCTCAGACAAAAGCACAGGGATGCACTGTCTTTAATCAGACCCAAATTCAAGATGACTAATGGAGAAAAAGCTCTCAGTTGGCTGTGTCCTGCTACCTGGAATCATCTTCCTTCAGAAATCAGAGCTGAACAGGAACTATGTAGCTCTAGGGTCAAACTGCAGAAAGACTGATTTAAGGAAACAGAATACACTTGTTTTACAGAAAATGGCTAATGGTAACCCAAGTAACTTATGATTTGCCACATACAAATTTCTTTATTCCAGTTGAATTCTAATGGCAAGGTAGTAATTCACAATGTTCAGTTGTATAGAATGCACATTCTGTAAACACGTTCTACTGTAGACACGAACTGTACATTCTTATGGCTGTGTTTTTGTGAATAATGTCTGTGACAACTGTGATACAAAGGTAAACTGCTGTACTCTTCACTTCTGTACTTCATTGTCATGATTTTGCTATGTTTTGGATGCTACTGTACTGTTATGTACTGCTGGGTCATGGCTGAAAAGAGTCAGTAGACCATACTACTCACCCGGTAAACAAATAGAAAAATAAAATAAAAATAAACTAGATTTGCATAAGCATTTTCATGTTGATTCTTGTACTGTGCCTTTAGAATATAAACTTAGTAGCCACTCCTGTGAAGTCTTAACTTCAGATATATCTCTCTTAATTTTTGTGCTGTTTACATAGCTCCATTTCTTTATAATT